>NC_047628.2:8732984-9040127 GCF_009650485.2 Drosophila albomicans | reverse complement strand
TGAATTGTGGTTGGGCCTCGCCTCTGGGGTTGTCTAGTGGTGCCTCGTGCTCTGTTGTTATTATTTTTGTTGTTGTGGTGTTGCCGCTGTTGTTATTATTGCTGTGTTTTAATATTTATGGTCAGTGATAAGATTGCCCAATTGAGGTCTCTGTATTCGCTGTTGTTGCCAGAGAGGCAAAAACTGTTTAAAGTTGATGTAGGTTGGAAGTTTCATAAGCTTCTTTATGTTTCTGATTTTTATTTTCTTTTGCCCTCTTCGTTTTAGCAATAGAGTGCATTAGCGGCTGCCATAAAGCTTAGCCTGATAGGTGGCTGGAAATATGGACACATAGAGAGAGAGAAGTGAAGGGGAGAGAGAGAGAGAGAGTGAAATGTTGTTGTTGTCAAGAGTTTTGGCATATCTTGAAAGTTATGCTTAATGTGAAGTTAGGATAAGATGGCTAAGAAAACTATCTTAAAGTTCAGAGCTTCAAAAGCTTTGTTTCGAGTTAGTTCATAAGGATTAAAAGGAAAGAAAACAACACGGTTTGAAAGAAGTTGTGAGTTTACCATAATTAAAATGAGAATGTAATAAGAAACAATTAAAGCATAAGAGCTGTTTAAGAAGAGAGTTGTTTTGCGAATATATATATTTGACAAAATTCTTCTTTAGTTTTGCAATATAAATAGTCTCTGCTTTAGTGTCTTTTAAAATAAAAGCCAATGTAAGAAAGATATTTTATAAATACATCTGTCGTAGCTAATATGGCATTGTGTCTATTAAAACTATTGAAACTTGTTTAAATTTGGTCCGATTTAAAGAAGCTTTTTCCTCAATTCTTCAACAGTCATAATAAATAGTGCTACAATTTACAATTTACCAAAATATATGAATGTGCGCAATTTAAATGGGAAAATTTCAATGGACGTGTTATCTTGTTGTCATTCGTCTTTAGCTGAGAAGTTGTGTTCAACTCGTTTCTGCATTTTTTTATTGTTACTACATTTCCCTCAGCACACATTGCAAACAATTCGAAAAGTTTAAGAACTGCATCTGGCAGTCAGGGGACACAATTTGAAAAACTGATAAAACGAACTCAACTCAACTAACATAAATGGCAGCGAGGGGATTGGGGATTGGCAATGAAAGAAATGGGGGAAAATACTCGTATAGGGTTTGAGGACTGTGCCTCACTTTTGCTGTTTTTGTGCGACCGCAAAGTGAAATTGCTCGACGTCTGTCAATAAAAAAGCCAATAGCAAATAATATGCCGCAAAACTGCTGACAAAGCGACGAGATGGGGCAAGCGAGGGCAGAGCAAGAGATGCATAGAGATGGATGCCACGGATTGGCATTTATGATGTTATTACTCATAGCTGAAATTAATTAAGCGCCAGACTAAATCCACTCTCTCAGGCTCAGCTTGGGCCGGAAGGCCAAATTGGCGGCAAAAATGGAAAATGGCAAATGGTGAGGGAAAGCGTCGAATGGGCAATTAAAAAACTTTTCAAATACAAACATAAAGTGGGCGCGGCTCTGCCACTGAACACAATCATTTTTCTCCGGCATTGTCTCTCTTCAAGAATCGTTTTGTTTGCAAAAGTTGAAATTGTGCAACATTTAAAGTTGCTGGAGAGTTAACGGCTGCAATTGGCCAAGTTTATGACGTTCGTTTGCCACGCCCAGCTATCAAAGCGATGGCTTAATTAAATAGCACAAAACATAGTTGCTGTTATCATTTTTATTGTTGTGAAAATTAAACGCAAACTTTTTTATTTGTGATGATAATTTGAGAACTCGCAGAGAGACAATAAAGTGGTTTAAAAGCAAAATGTACAAAATGAATATTAGTATTCTGAACAAGTTTTATAAAAGAAAAGGCTCAAGCTACTTTCTCTATAATTATGTAAAACATTTTAAATTTTAAAATTTCTTCATTTATACATTTCAAATAAGATGTAATTAAATGTTGGTCCAATTATTTCTAAATATATTATATATATATTATTTTGTTTTCTTTATTGTTAAGGCAAATAGAAAATTAACTAAATGTTAATTAAATGTGTGTTTCATATTTATTGGATGCTTTCTTTGAATTGGAAATAAATATTTTTCTCTAATATTTTTCTTTGTACTCGTAGTTCTCATATTTAAGACTTATTTTTTAGATTATCTGCTTGACTGGCCCATCTAATGACATTCATTATTTTAATCTGTATTTGTAAAGAATAAATACTAGTCTAAGAACCCATTCAATTTAATCCCAAAGCATTTTTATCTTTATTCATTTTTTTAATGATTTTCCTAAAGCAGATTTCACTTAGGGTCACCTGCTCGACTGGCTCGACTAATGATCGCAATTTATAAACTTTCTAAGACTTCAGTGTAATTGTAGAACATGTAACTGCAGTTTGAGGCCACCAGAGACGACCCATTTGCAGCTACCTACATGAATTCCAAGCAAAGACATCTTTCTGCAGTGGCCGTAATGACCCCGCCCACTTCACACACATATGTATGTACTCCCCCTCCCAGTTTCCTTGAGGAACCAAAACGGGAACTCACTCAATGCCATAATAATAATAATAATGGCAGCAAATGCGAATGCTGCCAGACATAACTTCATTGCAATTATTCTTGTTCTCGTATTTCAGACTTTTGTCTAAGACAAGACGCATTGCATTGCACTTTTATGGCAGCTGCTTAGCGAGTGACGGAGTGAGAGCTAGAGAGAGAGGGAGTGAGAGAAAGAAAGGGTCAGTGGAGTTGCCACAGCAAAGTTTTTTATTATTGTTCGTCTGGTTGAAATGACATTTTTCACGCTTGACTCGCTGCGGAAATTGGTAAAAGTTGTTACAAACTTTCGAGCTGTTTAAAGCTCACTTAAAACCATTTGATGATGGCCAAGATGGAGACGAGGGTTAACTCATCGAATCCATCAAATGGCAATTTACACGTACGCCTTGACCTTGAGTTGCGACAGATTTATGGTTGTCTGGCGAAATGTTTAATAGTATACGTTTAGTATATATATATATATATATATATATATATGTTTTTGTATGTCTGTCTGTCTGGCCTCGATAAATTTCGAGAAAGGTGTTGTGTGTGTGTGGGAGGTGAGGAACCCATAAAATATTTTATAGCATTACAAGACGTTAAATAAAAAAGAGAAAGAAACAAGAAATCCGAAGAAATAAGAAATTGCTGCTGTCTGGCTGCCCAGACTTAAAAATGCAATTTAAAGTTTATTTTATACACTCGTGCGTCTCCATATGATGAACATTGTTGACGAGTTATTTGATAGATATGCACAGAGGCAACAATAAAATCAACTTGCGCTCACATGCAGACAATTTTCTGCATGGAACAAGCTCCTCCAAGCTCCGCCTGAAAGTAGGCAAAACTTTTGACTCCCGTTTGGAGTACATCTGTCTCGACTGCCACGGAAGTTTATCAGACTTTTGCGTGACTTTTGTTGACAACTTGAGCTCCAAAGAATAGTTGAGAGGAGCGGCGAGGAAATACTTATGACTGAAGGCAACTTAGCGTAAAAGTTGCTCACAGCTTTGACAAAAATGCGACATGACTGGGAGCCCGATAAGCGAGAACTCAACGAATTCCAGAACACGACGACGGTGACGACGACAGTTACAGCATCCGATAAGGTAAATAACTCAGTGGTTATCGAAGGGGGAAGCGAGGAAATGTTGGACTTGGAGTTATGCTGCAGCAATTTAAAGGTTTACAGCAGCCGCAACATTGTTACCGGGCTATTTCCTTGTATTTTTACGTTGGCAATTGCATTCTTGAGCAGCGTTCCCCAAAAGTAGTCAATGGAATTGCGCAAAATGTTGCGACGGCTGCCCCAGAGTGTTGCAGCCTTTTTTGCGGCAGCAACTAAATGATTCCCCTGGCAGTTGGCCAAACTTTCTTGCCCTGATGTTCAAATGTGTTATACACCTTGTGTTACGCAAATTACGCGGCATAAAGCTGGTATATATTTTAGTTATGTATCTGAATTATGCATTTCATTAAGAGAGGATCCATAAATCAGATTTAATCGTCAAGTTATGTAAAGGTTCAAGGGTAAAATTGTTGTGTGTAAAGTGAATTCTTGAGATATGCAGTTAAGAAACAAATATTTAAGCTATGAAAGTGATTTAGCAATATCTTATTCAAATAATCTAACCATGAGGATATGGTTATTTTAAATTTTATTTTACAAAGTAAATGGGAATGATTCAGATATAATCTGTCCAGCTATGCAAATTGTACGGTTCAAAAATTCTATCATCAAGTCATGTAGAAGACATTTTAAAAATTCAAGATAGTTCAGCGTTGCAAAATTATGTTATTTAAGTTGTATTAAAATATCAAAGGATCAATTTGTGATATTTAAACGTATTGTTAATATCAATTTTGTTTAGTTTCATTTATACAGAATAACAAAAAGATATTTTTTCGATTAAATAATGTATAATGAAAACTGCATTTGAAAATATTGAACTTTTATGTTGTTAACTAAATGGAAATATACTTTTTTTTTGATAATTGGTATATCTCTAAGTAAAGCTGAGTAACCGTAAAGAACGTTTCTATTATTTAGCTGTCAATACATCTTCTTAAGATGCCATTTTGTGTTACTTGCCATTGTTCAACCTTATCCCCACAAGCAAAGTAGCAAAAATAGTGAGTAACTCTTGCATTTACAATGCGCCAGACTTATCAATAGATTACAACAGAGTTGCCCGACTGAATGCACTCAAATAGCATGCAGTGCTCGGAAATTTGACAGCAATTGTGAGTTATGTGGATGAGTACTTACATTTGTTGACAGCTGGCTGCTCAGGCTGAGCACCTGTTCACGGGCATCCTGCAGTTCTCGCTTCAGTCTGCGTATCTCATGCGCCTGTCGCTCCTCCGCCGAACCGTACAACGAGCTGCCCCCCGACAGCAGCGATGCAGCGCTGCCATGTACTGAAAAGTGGAAAATATGTTAGAGAAGACAACGCATTTAATTCAGCTATCTATGACTCACCTTCGTCATTCTTCTTGGGATATGTTAGACGATGCGAGGCGGTAATGCTGTTGTTGCCACCTCCGCCAGCGCCTCCATGAGCCGCTGCCAATGCGGCAGCCGCAGCCACTGTGCCGTGTGTGGGCGATAATGCCGAGGCAGCAGCTGCTCCGAAAGGTCCGCGATTGAGGGGCGTGGGCGATGTGGGCTGACTCCAGGCCACGGCAGACACATTGCCGGCCACATTACCCTGAGCCTGAGCCTGGGCAGCTTGAGCTTGAGCCTGAGCAACTGCGGCTGCCATTTGGGCGCTGAGCACACCATTTGTGCCCACGGGCAGACAGTAATATGGCTCGATTTCCACATCGCCGCCACGGCTCAGCATCGAGGGATACATTTTCTCTGATTTGGTGGATCTGTGAGTGATTGAAGTGAAACGAAAAATGTCAGCAAATGTGATCAGGTTTATTTGTCGCAATTCGCCATTATGACTGTGCGTAAATAAGAAAACTTTATTGAACTTAAATTACATATTTAAAAGGTGATTTAAATGAATGAGTGCTGAGTATGAATATTCATTCCACTTTTTATTACATATACATAATTGATATGAATCCAGTAATTTATTTATTAAATTCAGATAACTCAACTGAAAAACATATTTCACAAGCCAACTCCGTCTTAACAGTTAAATGAATATAAAGAAATTGTGAATGTAATGATTAAAATCGCATTTAAAAGTGGTTAATGCACATAAAATGCCCTTAATGAAAATATGCTTTTATCCGCGTAAAGCAGCAATAAATTAATTGATTGGCATTTGCGTATTAATTATGCAACTCGTGAATAATTGCAATGCATTCCGAGTGACCGCAAGTTGCCCCAATTGTTGTCACAATTCAGCGCCTCAATATGCTCTGTGTCCACTGTGCAACTAAGGATTACAATTTGCCACATGGCTTAATTGCAGTTGTTGTTGTGTGTGGTGAGGTAGTTGGTGTGTGGTTTGGTATTCGGCTGGTGTCATGCGATGTGGTGTGAGCCATTTGCCAGACACTTGCAAATTTCCGTTGTGGTTGTGCAGTTTATTAGGCCAATCTGCATGCGAATGTCGTATGTGTTGCATACTTTCGGGCGTCGCTTCAAATTTCCGTTTAATTTTGTCAGCGACTGCGTTGCCAATTTGACAAGAGTTTCCCTTCCCCTTCTATGTCTAGCCCTTCGTGTGTGTGTGGGTAGTGCTGATAACAAATTGGTGTGGGGAAGTTGTGCATTCTCATGCCAAATCCCTCGACAAATTGTCATAAAATGTGATGCCTTCAAAAGCTTAGCAAATGACCACAGAGACAACGAAGTAGATTGACAGAGAGAGAGAGAGAGGCGGAAGGAGGGATAAAGGATAGTATGCCTGGTGGCTGGACAAATCTGTGCTCAGTTCTAGTTTGCTGCTCACTCTGTTGCCTGATAACTGACATTAATGGCATTTCGCATGCAAATCTAATATTACGTATACGTCATGTGTGTGTACAACGCCTTTTCGTCTACACAAGTTTTCCATGTTTGCATTTGTGGTCCGCCTGCATGCCTGTCTGCCTTTCTGTTTGTCTGTCTTAGTGTGTGTGTTAGTTACGGTTTTTGGTACGCTTCAGGGCGTTTACTTTACGCTCTGGGGCATTTGGCACAACAACTCGCTGTGTACTGCGTGTGTGTGCTCTGCTGTTCTGGTGTAAAATTTGATAACAAGCCACCGAAACTGGTTACTCTGGTGCTGCCACATGCCACACGCTACTTCCTTTTGCATAATTGATGCATTGAAAGCAAGAGTGCGACCCAAGACAGCCAGAGCATATTAGTTTGGCCAGCACACAGGAGCGGTTCACGCCTTATGAGAGGAAAGAGGAGACCAAATAAATTCGTACCTATCAGTGAAGGCTGTCTTTGAAATACAACAGTATACAATTACTTTGTGTAGAGCATTAATTCAACATTAAATGTGGAAGATGCTTTTAGCCCAGTTTCAAACAAATGACCAACCATTAAGTTCTGTGAACTTAATTTCGATGAATTTCATATGAGATCTATTCTCTAGAGATCTCGAATTCATTTGTGTACATTGCAGTTTAATTAAAAGATTTTCTAAGTATTCAATTCGACTTTTCGCAAAGACAAGTTCTATTTTATTATTGATTTAAGAATTAAATATTTATATTCTGCACTTTTTGTGGAGCACATTTTGTTAACATTGCTGTAAAAATGGAGTTTTTGCTCTTCTCTATATTTTTTTTGACCAGTCTCCATTTGACTTTCATAATTTATTGCGCCATCTATAAAACTCCCTCACAAAAAATCCGTTTACAGTTTTGTCGAACTTTCTGTTCAGTCTGAACTTTATTTGTGTATTTTTTGTTGTCTTTGCTTCTTTCACTTTTTTGTTTTTTATCACCACTTTTTGCTGGTAAAATTTTTTAATGAAGCACTTGAGAGTCTACATGGTTGCCAACTGCTGACGTGGCTGGAATGCAATGTACAAACAACACAAGTAAAACTTTCGTCTCAGCTGAGCCCCATCGTCGAGTCAAAGGTTCACAAACCTATTGACATGTCAAATAATAATCTGGCCGCCCCCTCAGTGGCTCTTCCCGCTCCCGCACTGACATTTCTGAGGCCCCTGAGCTGTTATTTACACTTATGCGATTCTCCCTTCTGTTTTTCGTTTTCCATTTCGTGTTCATTCCTTGTGTTTTTCGTTTTTTTTTTTTGTTTTTTTTTTTTTTTTGCACACTTTGCTGTTTTACACAACTTTCACATTGTCTGTTTTGGGGCCCACGCCCCACATCGGAAAAGTTCCCCTTTAACAATTTGGGCGTGTCGCCGGAAAACTAAAGCTTATTTTCGTATTTTTTCTGTGGCTTTTACTGAAACTTTAAAATATGCACGGGTCTTGGATAAAACTGGCAAGCATATGGTGACCTCCACGACCATAAAAACTAAACTATTACAAATTGTTTGCATACTTTTAGTCGCGCAAGTGAAAAACAAGCTCATTATACATGTGCATACATACATACATAAATATGTTTGTATTTGGCGGCAACACGTTTCCATGCACAGAGGTCAAATGGAATCTGTTCAGCTATGCAAAGAATGGTTGTTTTCTACCCTTAACAGCGATATTAGTTGTGGTGCTATCTGATTTTGAGTTTAATAAAAAATAACAGAATTATGGGCAAAGTTCTTGACATATTTAGAACAGAAATGTTTGAGAAACATAAATTTTAATAGGAAAGGAATTTAAATGACAAAAATAGTAAAAGTATTAGCATATTGATATTCCCGGCTTTTAAAAATATTCGCTTCCCATAGGATATTATAACATTGGGCCTGCAGGAAACATATTATATGTAACTTTTATTAATCATAGTTTTGTAAATAAATGAACAAATAAATACAAAGGTTGTGTAAACGGGAATTAAGACTTCTAATGTTCCTTATTTTTAATAAAATATAAGCTAAGGAGAATAGCATCTGAAAGCCAGACAGACGTCTGCTACACACACACGCACAATTACAGAAGGATACACACACAGTCAAACCCTCACGGCGACACACATGAAGATGAAGATGGAGCATTTTGGCGACGCTGCAAAAGCAGTATGCAACACGTAAATGTAAATTGCAAGAGGCAAACACTTTGCGTGAGCGACAAGCGCCAAGCGCCAAAGTGGCAAGTGAGGCGCTGATTGTTTTTTAGTGCTACGTTACGTTAATAATGGGCGTGGCATGCAACTTAAACGCATAACTGAAAAAGCGTGTGTGTACGACAAAACATAGCAATGTGTGAGGCAAAGTCACCTTGGATATGTCCGTTCTTTCAAGTAGCTTTTAAGGATAAACGCAAGACGAGAAAATTGTGAAAGTTAGGATAGAAACAGAGAAACAGAGAGAGAGAGAGAGAGAGAGGGCTTATGCATGCGCTTCATATTCGTTACGCGCAGCAATCGAGACTCACCTGATGCTGTTGCTGCGATTCATGCGAGGACTTTGCACATATGGCGATTCATTGCCCTGCACAGGCATTTGACCCGCGCCGCCAGTTGAGCGATTGTGCAGCATCTTGTGACCGTGGCGAGTCATCGCCGGCGAACCAATCTGCATCTGATCTATGGCATCGCCATCGGATAGTCGACTGCCAGCCGTATTGCTGTGCTTGAGCCACATGGCGTATGAGCTATATTCTGGCTTGACCTCTGCGTAAGTCTGTGTATCCGATAGCGAACCATCGTGACGTGTCACACCCCCTCGTGTCGTTATTCTAGGATATAAATGAAAACAGTTTTATATCTCAATGGGCTTTGTTTGCAATTTAACTGCCTCACCTGTGCTGAAACACATGCATGTCGCTGCCAGGCTTGGGCAAACTGTGTGAGCCAGTTGCCAATCTCTCCCTGATGGACTGACTGAGCTGAGTCGCTGTTGGGCCTGTCAGCGAGAAGCTGCGATGCTGCGTGTTCGGTGGCATTTCTACGAAAAAAAATAGAACAGGAGTTTAGTTGATGTACAAATAACACAATATTCAAAATATTTTACTTAATATTATGCCTATAGATTGTTTTCTAAAATTTATTTATTTAATTTTAAATTCTAAGTGGACATTTTTCAGTCTATCTGAAATATTTTATCGTCACATATGTAAAGCAAACTTTTTAAAATTTGTTAATGGATGGAATGAAATCAGTATTGCAACTGAAAATGTTGATCTTTAAGAAAATAAGAAGCAATATTTTCAATATTTTTCTACGTAATTTAGAGCATTTTTTAATGTTTGCTAAGCTAAATTTGATGTGATGTTTCATAAATTAATAGAATTTCACCATTTATAATATTAATATTATACTTAAGTGTGAACGTTATTTTCTTTTTCGTTCTGCATTCCGTTGGAATTTCTTAAAACTTCTTGAATATTTGGAATTTACTAGTAAATATTTGCTTTAATTAAAATATATTTTGCTTAAAAATATATGTTGCTGTAATGAAAATAACACAATATCCTAAATAGTTTATTTCAAAATATTTATTTTTGAAATTGATTAATTTAAGTTTTAAGTAGTTCTTTGTTTTTAACGAATTTCCTAACTTGTGGATATTTTGTTTGGTATACATTACAAAATTCTATCCAACTTTCCATCCTTCTAGCTTTGTTAGTTATATCACTAAAGTCAACTTACTGTTCATGTCGTTGGGCAACGTTTGAGTGCCGCCGGTGACCTTACGACCGCTGGCGGTGCGCGGCACTGCCGAAACGTGAGCGGTGCGTCCACAGGGCAAGTCATTAACTGCACCTGCACCATGAGCACCATGAGCACCGGCGGCCATCAGCATGGCGATGTTCTGTTGTTCCGCCGTGGACGCAATGCTGCCATTGGCACGTTTCACATAACCGAAACTGGGTGGAACTCCCTTGGTGCGTGACGAGGCCGATGGCGAGCCTTGTTTCGAGGAGTTGCCACTGCCTCCGTTGCTGCCACCGCCACCGCCAGAGTTGCCACCTCCCATGCTGCGACGCGATGGTGATGATTTCTCCGATTTATCCACCTTGTGGCCATTAAGGGGTTCCGGCATTTTGCTCCAATTATCGCGACCATTTCGTGAGCCAGGCCTATGATGTGGGCTGCCATCCATTTTGTGGTTGTTGTTGTTGTTATTATTGTTGTTGTTGTTGTTGATGTTGTTGCTCGTTGAGCAGCCGCTGCCGCTGCCACTGGAACTGGCCTGACTCGCAGCCGAGCTGCCGTTAGCAGCGGTTCCAATGCTATCAAGTGATCCGCGACTGCTGCGAATACTGCAAACGAAAGAAAGAAGAACAAACATTAGGTATACACATAGATATACAATTCAACAAGTTTTAATTCTAGTAAAAATTATTGTTATTTATGAATAATATATTGCTTAAGCCATAATTTTTAAAATAAGGCAATTTAATTTTTATCAAATATTATGAAATTAAAATAAATTGCAGCAATAGATGATATCAAAAATATTTTTTATATCCAACTACATTTGATTAAATTTCAATTAGAACATTTTTATATTTATTATATTGTGTTAAACTTTCATTGTCCATTTTGTACTTCAATAATATTTAATTCTGATATTTGTATTTATAAAATTGATTGCCCAAATGAACTGCAGTGCATATGAATAAAATAAATCAAATGGGAAAATTTAACTCGTAACTCTTTATTTGCACACAATTTAAATAAATTTCGCTTAACAAAAAGTTTGTTTTTCGCTTGAGAAAATATTGCCTTTGGCACTCAATTTGCACACACTGCGAAAAACCGCGTCGGCATTATGTAAATCATATTTTTCTTTTGCGTAAAAAGTTCAACAACTTTTAAGACAAATTGTTTATGGGCCAATGGAATACGAAAAGAAAAGCGAAAAGAATGTAAACAGCAAAACAATGATGATGCATTGCTTTCAGACGTTCGGCTTGGTCAGTGGGAAGCTAATTACGAGCACAACAACAGCAACAACAACAGCGATGATAATAACAGTAATAGCAACTGGAGTTTGCTGCGATATTGGCATATTGCGCATACGCCACGTGCGACTGTGCTTAATTTTTATTTGGCGTTAATTGCATGGATAATTTATGCAAGTCCAACGTTGTTACTGCTATTATTCTGGACGTTAATGTAGTGCAGGCAAATGGCAGCAAATGTTATATAATTTATTTGGCAGCTGGTTCACACTCAAAGGCAGCCAAGTGTAAAGCGAAGCGTTAGACTCGAGGCTCAACTTTAACAATTGACAATCAGCAAAGCAATTGAGAAGAGGGAGGGAAAGAAGATTCGACAAACTGCACAAACTTGACAGGTCCCTAACAATGGAAGAGCCCCCAACTGATAGACTTTAGACGATGCGCAAATAACGCTGCAAAGTGCGATTACAATTGCAGCTCGCAGCACAAAAGCGACGACAAAGCGCATTGACAGACTGTGTCCAAGTGCTTGTGTAGGATGCGGCCCAGAAGGTGGGCTGCAATTTTCAATTAAAATGACAAAAGAATCGCACAGCAATGAATAGAGTGAGGACAAAAGAGAGCTAGGGGAGAGAAAGGAACGGGCAACGGAAACCATCTCAAGTTGGCCAAAAGGATTGTTCGCCCCAAAAAGTCAGCAATAAAATTTCATGTCTAAGCCGCTTACACCAAACTTGGCCATATATCATGGCTAATTGGGCGTGTCGCCTCGCTGCTATAATAAATAATGCTATTTATTTGAATACCCAACATTGAATTGTCTGCATAATTTCGTGAAATGGTTAATAAATTATAAACGTAAAGCTCATAAAGGGAACAAAAAGGGCGCAGCGAGTGCCGAAAACTCTTCAGTCACATGCCATATCTATTGATTCGTTTAAATTGATGATCTTATCGGGGAGTGTGATGGGCTGATTTCGCATATTGTTTATGATAGGTTTATTAAATAAAAAGTGTTTTATCGCAGTCCATTCTTTTGCTAACGATGTTTGTTGTGAGAGGTAAATAAGATTAATAGACAAAGTTGATTTAGAAGCGCAAAGACTATAAGAGATTTAATTAAAAAAATATTCATAAATATCAATACAAAATATACATAAATGAATTAAAAATATAAAAATATTAATAAAAATAAAATAAATATGTATAAAAAACCCTTTTCCTAAAAATCTTGTTAAATTTTTCCTTTCTGATTTCATTTTCTTTTAAAGCTAGTCTATTATATTTTCCCTCACTTATTTCAGTATTTTAACATCATTTTCTAGCGCTGAGAGAAATTGCTTTCATATTCTCAATTGCAAGATAAAATTCCATTTTGGCAAACACGCAAAAAGCAAGAAAATCGCATTTGCCTTTGTAGATTTTTTTTTTGTTGCGGCCATAAAATTTAATAACAGCAATTTAAGCTGGCTGCGCTTTAGATTAGATCTATGCGCCTTTTGATTCAATTGCACAAGAGGCAACGTGAATTAACTAATTGTGGCTTCTGCTGTGTTTTCATTTTCAGCTGCCTTAAGTTGAGGCACTTTCCGTAGAGCACTCTGAAAAGTATGCTATGATTTAAGCGCCTAGCAAAACGAGGGTGGAGGGTAAGAATAACAGAAGCAATAGTAAAAGAAGGAGAAGAAGAAAACAGCTGTCTGGGTCATAAAACTCAACTACGCCCTGGCAAGCAATTACCGTTTAGATATGTCCAGACTATAGGAGGGAGCTGTTATAGGCAACGTCATAGAATAACTGTAACTGAGACGTCCACTAGGTAAGGTGAGCGTGGGTGACGAGGAGGGATGAGCAGCCCTTCGGACTATGCGTGACTGTTGTTGTGTGTGTTTAAATGCGGTGGTGTATGTGTCACTTAGAGTGAAAGTGAGCGTCAGAAGTGACACATAAAACTCATAAATTGCCGCACACTCAATATGCATGGCAAAGAAACGAGGACAAGGGGCGAGAGAAAAATTGAGAGAGAGGTTGCGGGGTAAGTTGACAAAATCAATAACGATTGCCACGTCAGTAGTGGACGTGCTGGAAATCGATGACAGGCCAACAACCAACCAACACACTAGCTGAAATCCATTTGAATATGCATCAGATAAAGCAATATATATGCAACAACACACATTTTATATATGTATATGTATATTGCATGCGCTTTATTGTATGCTTTAACTCTTCAATTGCAATTTATTTGCGCTGCACCAGCAAACCAGCGTCTGACCCGCACAGCAAACACAATTCGGTTGCCCTCAGGAGGGAGTTTTTGGGGGTTGCGTGTGCAACGTGTGCACAAAAAAGAATTGGCGCATAAATTTGAACAAGATGTCGAAAAACCGAAAAAAAAGAATGGAGAACCGAAATGGAAACAGCGGCAGACGTCAGCAACAGAAACAGAAGCGTAGCTAGCAAAAAGGGATTGCCTATTAATAGCCCTTAAAAAATGAAAGAAATTCAAGAAGAAATACAGAAAAATAAATTGAGCTGCAGTGAAGCCATTCAGCAAGGACCTAACGAAAAGTGCGTCATTAGGTGGAATTACATAACGAACTCATTACTTCAGAGTATTGCCAAATATTGTACTTACTTGCAAAATAAAATAGACTTTTTATGGCTGTGGGCAGCAAGAAGAGCTCTTCAAGACTTGTCTGAATTTAATTTGATTTTATAAAATGCATTTCAAATAGAAATTTAATTCTATTCAGTCGTCAAAAATGGTTTGCATGTGAGCATATTCATTACATACTCTTAACAATTCCAATAAAAATACCATAAAAGTTATTACAAGTCTTATGTATTGAAATCTATTTTGCATTGAATTGAATTTTATAATGGTTGTGATTGTAAAATTTAAATTGTTAAAAGATACTAGATAAATCAGATTAAATTGAAATTTATTTGTTATTTTATCAGCTTTGTTTCCTTACTTAAATGCAAGAAAAATGAATTAAAGCATTCTCTGCAAAGTAAAAACACAAATGAATTTTATTCCCTCTTCCTCTTCTATTTATAAATATAATTTATACGCCTTCACCTTTACCCATTCATTACATTTATAAACCAGTCCTTGAATGCGAACTATAAGTAAATCAAACGAAGTTCACACACAACTGAAAAGTCCTACAATTTGGGGTTTGTGGCACCCACAAACGGTGTTAGCCTAAAACATAGATATATGTACCTGGAGCCCTGCCCATTTTGACCCCTCTTCGGTTACAGCAATGTCTGAAATATATACGTATATATTTCAGTTTGGGAGTCCCAAAAGAAATACACACATGCGGCGCAAATGATAGTCTGCAATGCATTTGGATATTGTACATTTAGTTGGGCGTGGAAAACAAATTCCATGGATGTCCGCTTCGTACTGGTTTTGCCGCTTTTTGTCTTCGCAATTTCGTTTCGTTTCGCAGGACCAATGGAAACTAATTTGGTGCATAAAATGTAATTTGCATTGGGGTGGCCAAAACAAAAGGCAATAAACAAACTGAATGGGCTCGAAGTGCGCTTTAGTGTTTTTCGGCTTAGCTATTTAAAATGTTGGTTGTTGTTCTTGTTCGCTGTTGTCGAGTAATTTTTAATTTACTCGCTAATTTATGCAACGCCACGCGGCACGTGTTGGCAAGCACAACAACTTTCAGCCGGCACGGTTCAGGTCATTTAGTCAGACATGGCCAACATATTCGTGTAATTGCCGCTTTTAATTGACAGCTGGCTATGGCAAAGAGGCTTGCAAAGAGGGAGGTCAGCTTTTAGCTAGACAATTAGGCGTATAGTTGAGAGTCCTTTGAAAATTGCTGACCCTAATTCATGGTGCCATTAAGCGAGAGCTCAACCAACTACTTCTGCTGCTGCTGCTGTTGATGATGATGGGAAAAAAAACGACGCCTTGTTTGGTCTATTAATGTATTAGTGCAACTAGTTGGCTAATTACAAAACTCAATTGAGATGTGCTCAGCATATTGATAGAGGCATTGAATGTGCTAATGTGACTTTTGGATATTCAAATGATTAGCCTAAAAACGGTTTAATTAATCTTTAAGCTAAAGGGGTCTGCATCGAACTTTGTTTTCTAAAAGGAAATGTTGGCTGACTTAATTCAATTCTTATTTTTTAAATAGAAATTCATATTTCACTTATATTTCTTAAGTTTACACAATTTTCTAAAATCTGAATTAACTTTATTTTAAGTTGAAAAGATATCCTAAATAATTCAATCAAATGAGCATGAGCATTCTTTCCATTTTTTTTACGAAATTCTTATCACATAAAAAGTTTGTTCATTTACCAAAAAAACTGTATCTTCAACCGACTTCTTCAATATATTTGAAAATATTCTTCGCTTAAGTTCCGCAGGTTCATTATCTTTTATAACATCCGCATCAACTTCCCTTCAAGTGCAAATTTGTTGTTTAATCTTCTTCCCTCAGCTAGCTCAATTAGGTGCTCCATGGTCCAATAAATCAACTAAGAACCCATACATTTAAAATCCAGCCTCACTTGTGGCTATTGTAGGGTAACCATTGTTGTGGAATTGTCGCCTCTTTTCATTTATTAAAACTGTCAACAGGCGTTAAAGTAGGTTGAGTTATCAATGCCGGCAAAATAGCACAGGAAACACGAACACACATAATATTCTCAGCTTCTGCTGTTCTCTACGTAGCTTTCGCTTTTTTGCCTACAAAACAGACTCTGGCTGTGCATGTTTTGTACGGCTGATAAAATTTTATGAATGGAATTCCGACAGCTCTACGGGCGTTACAAGCACATTAATAAAAGTGTCGAACATGTGAGGCGTTAAGCGAAGGGCAGAAGGAGGGGAGTGCGGTGGTGACAAGCGGGGTGCGGTTACAAAGTGTAGGTGTAGCTCAAAGCACGCACGCAACCTTCAGCTGTATTCGCTCGTTCGTTAGTTCTTGTGTGTGTGTGTGTTTGTGTTTGTGTTGGCTTTGGCCTTGCAACAGCGCCTAAGAGCATGCAACACTCAGCAGCAAACGACAGCAGCAAGCAACAACAACATCATTCATTTGCCTGCTGACTGTGTCAAGGATGTCGAAGGGTAGACAACATCCTCACCGAAAACGAAAAAACAACAAGCAAGCAGAGATGAGGCCAGCAAAGCATTGCATACTTGTAGGCGCACATCAATTATACAACTGCCTGGGACCCAGTTGTTGCTATTCTTATTGCTGGTGCTGCTGCTGCTGCTGCTTCCTTGTCGCAATTGTTTGCCTTTTACGACTTCCGTTCCATTGACAGTCGCCATAAATTATGGTTTGGGGCATAACAATGAAAGCGAAATTTCTTCTTTCTTCACTTTATTTTTGGGTAGAATGAAAGAATCCGCATCACAAAGTGGCCATAAAGCAGAGGGCCATGAAATGGTCTCAGCACATTACAGACAGAGAGAAGCTGCTTTAGTTTTGGCTGCCACTCAACATCACCCGACTTGCAACTTCAGCTTATGCTTCAGCTTAAACATGACTTAAAGCCCTCAAGCTAACTAAGCAACTCCTTAGAAAATTCTCATTCGCCCTTGCCCAACTTTTTCTGCAAGTTTCCCAAAGTGAAAATTCCAAACACTTTGAGGTGGAATGTGCCGTGGATTCGTCGCGGAACGTGGCGTGGAGCGAAAAACAAATGCAAATTAAATTAAACACGAAACTTTGCTAATATGCTAAACAAAACTTTAGCACAAAACTCAAACCCTTTTCACAAAGCCAATCCCTAAGAATTCTCCCAATCAACCCCTATTTTTTGAGCTTCCCTTCAAATGTCTTGTGTTTCTTTTCGCACATTTAATTAAACCAGCTACAAATTATAGCTTACAACTTGAAAACTTAGTTCTAACTCCAAATTCCTATACTCAATAAGCGCACTTGAAACTGAAGTAGCTCTGCTTTACTTCAAGTACTTTCAGCTGCAGCAACTGCGATAGCAAATTTCACATTTTAAAATTAACTCTAACAGGGGTAATGTGAAAGTTTTCGTTCGATAATTGAACTTTCTACTTCAAGAACATTACGTTTGTTGAATATAATTTGAAATTTTCAGCAATTTACAAATTATAAAATTAATTTCACTGATACTAATAAAACTAAAAAGATGAAGTAAATGTGTGAATTTTGAATTAAATAAGAAAATCAAGACTTTTTGCACACAAATTGAGTTTGGGATAATAATTTATATTTCTCAAGGCACTTTGCAATATTTACTTATATTACACTGTAAATCAACCTAAAATCAAGGTTCAGAACGTTTCGTATGCGAGGTGATTTTGTTTATTGGACGGCACATAAATCGCAAAGAGATTGCATATTGTATATCTTATTTAGAGTTCATTAAAGTGCAATGAACTGGCTACGTGCGAAGAGAGAAATAAATGAGTGTTGTGGTGTAGCATTGAGGAGGGGAAAGGGGCATTAGGGGGTTGACCATAGCATAGTTTTTGGGGTCAATCGACAGTTGGCAGTCGGTAGTCGGTAGTCGATGGTCGGTGTGCAACCCCTGACAACGCGTCATACCCAACTAAAGGTAAATGGCACTTAATTTAATGTTAAATTTATGTAAGACAGTCTGAAGCTAATAAAAATGGCCGCACATAAAAAGTTTTGCCATCGAATGGCAGCAAAGGATTCCACACTATCACAACAGGGAACAGGACAATACTCTAGCACACAGGAATAACAGGAACGACAAAAACAAAAGCTTCTGCTGCGATAGAGAAAATGGGTTAACCGAGTTGGCCTAAAAACGTTAAAGTTTGCCGCAGTTGGAAAATGTGGCAGGAAGACCGCAACGTAAACACTTTGCATGATTTAAGGCCATACGAGAGAGAATTGCAATATATAAACCGAGCATACTTATATCGGCCTGAAGAATACAACTTCTGGGTGACTCACATATTTATAAAGTCCATTATGCATGAGTTTCCCTGCCGGGAATCCACAATCAAAATGAGAGACA
Organism: Drosophila albomicans; assembly: GCF_009650485.2. NCBI lineage: Eukaryota > Metazoa > Arthropoda > Insecta > Diptera > Drosophilidae > Drosophila > Drosophila albomicans. Next base: position 9,021,624 of record NC_047628.2, on the reverse strand, counting down.
GAGGTGCGCCACACACAAACTTAAAGAAGACATGGGAAAATCGATGGTTGAATGTGATTAGCTGGCAAAAAAAAAGTGTTGCATACAACACACAGACTGTTGCGTGCCACCCGCTCGCACACTCGCAAACAACAAGCAAAACGACTTAACAAATGAGTTTATTAATGAGCAGCGTAAACACTTTTCCCGTTGCACATGAGTTGAGTTCACTTCGAGGAAACTGCCGAAATTAATGGGAAAGTGGGCGGTGCTTCTGCTTTTCCTTGTTGTGATAGTTCGTTTGAGCTAAGAAGCTGAAGACACGTTTATTATTAAAAGATACAATCAATGTTTGGCCCAAGTTGTGCAGATTGAAGTACATTAGGTGTATATTAAACAAGCTTGTCTTTAACATGTTCATTAATTCATTAAAAGGCTGAAGGCTAAAAGGCAAATACTAAGCTAAGCTAAGCAGGTAACATCAAAACATTATATAACTCATCACTCTGATGCAGGATAATCAAAGATTACCTATTACATTTCTTGAACCTTTTTTATTTTTATCTTTTTATAAGTAATCTGTTTAAGAAATTATATATAAATAGAAATAAATTAATAATTTTGTTAAATAAGAAATAAAATAAACAGAACTCAAAATAAGTCGTTCACCATAGTTTGTTTATTAATAATATTTTCCATTTATAACAAGCTAAAAAAGACAAATTAATATGACCTTTAAGATTATTGATAATGAAAAGTATTGAAAAGCAAATGTTTTTATTACAACTTAACTTTCCAAGCGACAACATAGTTGTCACTTTAATATATCGATGTAGAAACTATTTCAACTATGCTTGCCTAGAAAGCTTTTAACGCTTAGAAATAGTCTGAGTGCTAAGAAAGAAAATATGCAAAGTATTTATTTTTTCCATTTCGCTGCTTAATTTTGCTTCTTTTTAAGTGGAAGGCAACAGTTGTATCCTCTACAGCTTATATATTTATTAGAAAATGCATTTCTTAGAATCAGAGCAGAATCAGAGCAAGTAAATGCATTTTCTTAAAGCAAGATCTACTTTGGTAATCTCGATACTAAAATTTTTTAATTGTTTAGTACATATTTAATAAAGTTTGGAAAATGTTGCGAATTTTCCGGCATACTTAAATGCGGAATAATGACGAACTAAGCAGTAATTACATGGCTTACATTCAATCTGAAAAGCTTTAACTCTCTACAGGTTAGCTGCACCACATGTTGCCAGTGGCGCCACAGAGGCTTAACCCGCTTTGCCGTTGGTTACAATGTGGCATAACCCTGCTGCCCTCCTGTTGTTCCTCCCTTTCCCACATTCCTCTCTCTTCGCTCGTCGCTCTCCAATCTTCACTCTTTGTCAGCTAGGCGTGTGCGCTTAAAGCCGCTTAGCTCATTGCGAATTCTACTAAAGCTGAGCATAGAAACAATTTAGCTAAACCCCACAAAGTTGTACGGAGGAGACGGAAGGAGGGCGGGTGTATTCGGGGACGAGGGTTCCCGGATGCCTCAGCGTTTCTATGAGTCAGCTCTCCCAGTCTATAAACTGCTCTAAAATATGCACATACACACACATACACAAATACAATGTTGCCCCAACGCCAATGCCTGTTGCTGTTTTATGGACGAATGTTGCCCTTTTCTTTGGCATTTTTTTACATTCTGTTTTCTTTTCTTTTTTTTTTTGTCGGTTTTGTGGCCACAGGACTTGACATGCTGTGGTACCGTCACCTGGCCGGAAGATTTATGGCTAGCGTATGCAGAGAGTTGAATGAAATGTCTGACATTTGAAGTAATTGCCGAAATTGAGAGACAAACGACAGACGAGTGACTGGCAAATTGATTGAATATTCGATGCTTATTCGACTTATCGACCATTTTTGCATATGTCGCATAACTTTGACTGTCCTGTCCGGTCCTCTCCAGTCATGTCCTGTGCTCATCCTTGTGTGTGTGTGTGTTTGCACTCAACCCTTTGGCGTTGAGCTGAGCCTACGTAAATAGAACTCAACCCGGCAGGACAAACACCAAACAGTTGCAGGAGTAAACAAAAGCCGGCCTCTGGGAGTTTAATGGCCTGCAGCAGTCATTGACACTGCTCCATTTGCTGTGTGGCAGGCAGGCAGTGACTATGACTGTGGGAATAAGCTGGCCATATGAACTTAGACACAAGGTCTCAATTATTGTTCAACCAGCTGCATTGAAGCATGCCGCAACAATTTGATTGAGTTCGATTTGCAACAGTAGAACTTTATTCAATCATTCCTCGCTTAAGCACACATTTGCATTCGCATTTGAATATTGTTACAGCTTTACCTTTTGGAATGCTCAAAACATTTTGTTGCGCAAATCCATCAAACCTCACTTGAAACTGAGAACGGGAGTCGGAGGCAGTTTGCCGCAAACTGTGCAACACGAAACATTAAAAAGCAATTTTATCACTTGAATAAATTGAATTCACAACAGAAATTTCAATGAAGTCACTTCACTTGAATAAAATAAAATACATTTATATTTCTGTAATTGTATTTTTTTTTTATTATTTTTTTTTTTTAAATTACTTTAAGTAATTTATTGCACCATTTCATTTATTTATATTTTTGTAAATATTTTAAATATTTATTTTTACGAGTCTGCAGCGAGCGAGCGACATTTTGATGTGGCAACCGTAACGCCCGAGCGTCGAAATGCGTTTCTGGGGTTGCTCAGTTCCTCTGTTGCCACAAAACGTACCATACAAAAGTTTCAGTTCGAAAATATTTAAGAGCGCATCAAACAAGTTCGAAAGAGCGTAAAGTGCAAAGAGAGCGTAAAGTAGACTGAAAAGGAATGAGAGAGTATATACAAAACACATGGCAAAGTTTATGACTGAAAGTAAAAGGCCGCCTGTCGATAGGGAATCGCCATAGGAGTGAAACAGCGACTGTCACACCTGCCCACTTGCCCACCTGTGTGTGCTTTGTTAAATTAGCGCCGAATGTCTGAATGAATAAATGAATGAATGCAGAATTGAAACTAGTTGTTAGGTTGTTTTTTTCTCGATATTTTTGCCAGCCTTTGGGCGTTTTTGGCTTCCACGCAATTTGTTTAAGCAGTCCTCATATCCAAACAGATGTCTTGAGCATGACGAAACGATATGAGACTGGAAACAGCAAACTGCACTTAGGACAGTCTGTCGCAGAGGAGAAAATTCGAGGGATGATAACTTCATAAGAATGGAAATAAATGAATAGGCTAGTCTAAATACCCATCAATTTAATTTTCAATGAATTATAATGAGTTGTAGTTTAGCTTGCTAAGCAAATTAAAAAATTAAAGTTTTCTACTCACTTAAATTAAAGGAATCCTGCTGTTATTATATTTAAATTTCCAAGAGTCAAAGGCGCATATTTTGCAAGTTACTACATTATGAAGTGCAGCTTTTGTTTAAGCAGCTTATTTAACATCAAAGCATACAATTTAATTACTTGCCAGACAAGGTTTCAGCAATACGAAATACTTAGAAATACTTTTGATACCACATTTTTTCCCTTGCTCAATTTGTTATGTTGAGGTTTTGTATTCTAATGTATTCACATTGTAAATAGCAACAATTTGAAATACTTTGAAATAGTCTCAGCTAAATTGAAGTCTTTGCATGCCGAACATTCAATGCAACTCTAAAGTCTAAATTTCTGCTAGTCCTATTTCACGAAATCTACCTACTTCCGTTCACGCAGACAGGTAATACTAAGCCTTAAAATGTCTGACAAGCAGCTCCACCCACAGAGCATCATATAGTGCAAGTATTTTGCCTTGTTTCGTATTGTCTCTAAGTTTACTGGGTGGATTGAGCACTGTGGTGGTTTGTGTCGTTGTCAAAAAGCAACAAATGGCATCAAGAGAGAACCGCAAGCTGTGCGATTCGAAGTGAGTTAAGAGAGAAAGAGAGTAGCGTTTTCGAAAACAACGCAACTTCTTCTCTTCGTTGATGTCAGTTGGTCATGCAGTCAATGCTCCAAACTTGTTTCATGTTCGACAGCTGCCCGGTTTTCAATTGAGCCAAGGGCGGGCTCGTTCTTGTCTGTGGTGCAATTTTCCAAAAAACTGCACGCAAGAAAATCCAAAGAGCATTCAATGAAAAGCGAAACTAGCCGATAACAAGTTGTTCTTGTTGTTGTTGATTGCTTGTGCCGTTTTTTGCAAAACTTTTGTACCTTTTTTTATTGTGCAACGCAACGAATTGGAGCCTCTTGCAAGCCCGAAGAATTTGACCTCCCGACAAGTACAAGTGCTCATTAATCTTTAAAATGGCTGCACTCAATCAGCGAGAGATCAAATTGCACTAGTCAATAATGCCAAATTCAAAATCAGATAAATGCTGAAGGGATTGAGCCAACAATAAATCTAAAAAAAAATTGAAAAATGCATTCTTTTTGATAACCTTATAATTTTTAAAGCTTTGAGTATTGAATGTTAATATTGTTAAAATAATAGAATAATGAAAAATCGTTATATGTACTAAGTTAAAATACGTAAATAACAAAAAAATACATCTATAACAAAGTATCTAAAAGTGTCTAAAGTATCTATTCTTTTGAGATAATACAATAAGTAAACATACCCCATTTCATTATAGTGTATAATAATCCTAAGCTCTCGTGCCCGTTAATAATAATTACAAAACATATCTGGCGGCTGTAGCAAAGTTATTGGAAAACAATTAAATAGAGTCCAAAGACTTTGTCATGCTCACGTCTACACCACAAGTGTGCAGAGTGTGTATGTTCGTGAATTGTGGGCGTATAGAAAATGTCAGTTTGTATTCCGTATGCTATGTGAAAAGGTCAGTTTTGGCTTAAAGGCTTATGCCTGCCACACGCCGCATTCCACATAGCTCAACATTGAGACACATTCAATCGGAACGTTAAACAACAGACAAACTGACGGGCGAGGTGTTGCATTTATCAATTGCTATGTCCCATTGAGATACGGCCAACTGTAACTGGTTTTTGTGTGCAACTGTTGCAATTTTGTGGAATATATTTAATGCCTTTTCCATGAAAGTCACTTGAGAGATGAATTTTGCTTTTAGGGTTTATTAAATAATCGTTTAAATACTGCACTAAATGCAACTGACCTCGAGTAACATTGAATACGAAATAAATAAACATTGCAAATAGAAATACTTCACTCCATTCAAAATTTATTTCGAAGGGAAATTTTGCTATAAAGCGCAAAAGCTTGAGATTTGAAAAGGTGCGTGTCTTTGCTACATGTGTCCTTGCTTTGCTATAAAGTGAGCGGCATTTGGATAGCCAAGTTTCACACCACAGTGAAATGCATTTAAAGAACTTTTCCAGTTTATGGCAATTTATGCGGCGTACTATAAATCTGTGTGACTTTATATCCAGTCGCAATGAATAATCCAGTGTACCATAAAATAAACTCAAAAAATCTATTCTGCCTTATAAATCAAATTGTTGGACAATTTTATAGAATAGTCGCTTTATATACCTCTACAACTACATAGATCGAGTTAAAAAAAAAAAACTTTAAAAAACGAAAAGTACGTTTTAAAAAAATGTATATAATACAGAAAAAGCGACCATAAAGTATTGCGATTTATTATATATTTAATGTAATAAAAAGAACCCTTACAGGTAAGTCATTCATAGCACACAAAAATTGATGTCAGACTTATTCTCTAAGTTTCCCTTTTGTGTGAACGCATTCAATACCCAACTCAATGCTCGTCCCGATCAATTGACATTGGCAAAGCTGTCCCCTTTTTCGTATTGTTAAGTGCTTTATCCAATTCACAGAGAGTTTATGCCACTTAATCCTCGAAAATGTGAGTGAAAGGCAACCGAGTTACTAGCGAAAAGAATATGTTTTTAATGCGACAAACGCAACAAAATCAATGAATCAATTTTTCCAAAAAGGAAGAAAGATTTCCACTTCATTTAGCATCAGCTGGCTGGCACTTCACTAGCAGAAGGTCAGAGCGAGGAATATCGAAATGAAAACCAGCCAAAGAACCGAACGGGCAGCTGATTGTTTGGCCCCTAGGGTCACGTCACTGAACACTCGAGTGGGCAGTCCCTTTTTTGGCCCAAAGGTAGCAGACAGGGCAACACAGTAGCAGGTGGACAGGGAAAATTTTGGGCCTATGGATTCAGTGAATTTGATGAAATTAATAAAAACAATTTGTATTTATTATGTAGCGACAGGCTTGGGGCAATTGGGTGCGAAATTTATTTTCAATTTGGTCGGCGCGCTGCGGTCAGCAACCAAAATTGGCGAAATGTGGAAAATTTCCGACCTAAAATTCCGTGGCATGAGGATTGGATAATACTGCCGTGGCTTTAGTGTGTTAGCTTTAAGTGAGAACCTTAAAAAATGCTTGCAGTCACTTGTTTGCAGTTGGGCATCTGGCTGTAACGGCTGCATGCACTGAATGGCTGAACCTCACGGATGGGCCATAAATCAAATGAATTGAAAAATGCGTTATTAAATAAAAGGGGAGCAAAAGGAGCAATCAGGATACAGAATGCAGGCAGACATGGCCATGTGTGGCAATCTCCACAAGTTTGCCCCAACAGTAACAGCAACAACCACAACAACAACTTGGCCGGACTGTCTGCTTGGTTCGTGCCACTTGCCACTTTCCACTTGCCTCTTGCCGCTTGTTGAAATATGCGCCCTAGTGCATTTTGATTTACTTTTATGGCTAGACAACTGGCTGCCCCTTGTCGACCTCACACTCTCGGACAGGACTTTGCCAGGACCCGCTGCACTTGCTGGGATTCCTTTGCTGCGATGTGTCCTGCAGGTGTCGACGCCGCAGCTGATTAGCTTCAGCTTGACACTAATGCGACAACACGGGCGGTCCTTGCTGCATTAAAATTCAATTATTGAACATATTTTCCAGCTGTAATAAACGTGACGATGGTTCAAAAGTCATTTGAGGGTCAGTTTGCATCATCATGTAGACGGCAACCACATAGGCCAGGGGCATGAACTTATCGAAGGTCTCCCGCTCCCGCTCCCGTTCCCGTTTCCCTTCCCAGATCCCTTGCAACTCCAGTCGCGTCGACAGCTGTTGCTATTTATATCGCACTTCATACGAGAGAGAGAGAGATAGAAAGAGAAGGAAGAGATATAGGCTGGGAGAGTGAGCTCCCATCTCATCGCCTCATGGCATTGCATTAATTTCACAGATCAAACGCGTTGATGGACCGAAGCTAATGAAAATGTAGAATGCCTTTTTTTTGCTCCCCTTGATAAGTCCATAAGCGCTTTTTAATGAAACGCATGGAGAAATGTGGGCGTAGCACAAGGGTGGAGGGGAAACGAGGGCCGCTGTTGACAAGTGTTTAATAAAATAACAAAATTATGATAGCTCACAATCTAATGTGGCAGCTTACAGAAGTTTTTTCCGTAGCTATCAGGCCCAAAACAAATAGCTAACAAATAGAGCGGCAAATGATATGCCTAAAATGGATTTTGGGAATAAGGATGAATATACAAAATTTATTCAAATTTGTAGTATGAAAAGACGATATATTTTTAGTTAGCTTCGTTGACTTAAAGAGGCTCTTCAGTTTGAGCAAGAAATGTATATTAGAACTAAAATAAACTTTCATAATTTTATGAAAATTTTTGAAGATTAAAATATTTAAAATTAAGACTAAAATATCAACACCAACAAATGAAAATCGTATTTTTATGACCAATTATGATCAAATTTGAAGGAATCTGTTTCGTATTAAATAAAATTAATACTTGTCAAATTAATTATTATACCCGCTACCCATAGGGTAGAAGGGTATTATAACTTTGTGCCGGCAGGAAATGTATGTAACAGGTAGAAGGAGGCATCTCCGACCCTATAAAGTATTTATATTCTTGATCAGCGTCAACAGCCGAGACGATATAGCCATGTCCGTCTGTCCGTCTGTGTGTCTGTCCGTCCGTCCGTCTGTCCGTATGAACACCTAGATCTCAGAGACTATAAGAGATAGAGCTATAATTTTTTTTCGACAGCATTTGTTATGTTTGCACGCAGATCAAGTTTGTTTCAAATTTTGCCACGCCCACTTCCGCCCCCGCAAATCAAAAAAATCGAATAACAAGCGTAAATTTAAAGCTAGAGCTGCGAATATTTTGGTATATACTATAATTACTATAGTAGTTATGATTCCTGAAAATTTGGTTGCGATCAGATAAAAGTCGTGGAAGTTATTAAAGAAATACTTTTGTATGGGCAAAAACGCCTACTTACTAGGGCTCTTAGTTGCTTTGGCCGACAATCTGGTACATTGTGCCGTCTATGGTATATTTTGAATGGTGTGCTGTATCGATATACCAAACATACCATTTGATATATTTTTAGTATTTTTTTAGTGTTTTCGGTATATTTTGAAAATAATACCGCAATATTTTGCCCTCATTAAAAATGGGTAGCGGGTATCTCACAGTCGAGCACACTCGACTTTAACTTTCTTACTTGTATAATCTTGCTATTAATATTTGAAGATATAATTGTGTAACACAATTACATAGAGATATTTAAACTAGTGTGGATTTAAGTCCCAAGCAAATATACTATTTTTTTTGTCAGCAATTTAGATTGATAGTTTAAGTGGATCTATTTCTTATTCGTAATTCAGAATTGAATTGAAGGATAGAAGTAGAAGTAATGCCTTCGATATATAATAATTATAAGTCATCCTATTTTCTGTACTTATTTGAGATTCATTTTACTATAATTCTACTATATCCCTTTCCTCTTCAACTTGTTGCTGTCAATCGCCCCAATTTGGGCGCTTGAAACTCCTGTTTGGCGCTACTGTGGTCGCATCAGAATTCAGAATTCGCTTGTTAACAACGAGCTAGCATAGATACCTTTGTTAACTGAAGTGCCAAATGGCAAGTGGTTCACAGTGGTTGCCATGCCACTGCGTCAATGTATCTCAATATCTATGGACTGTCATCTATCGTGTTGCCTTATTGTGTGCTGGGGAAGTTGGGGAAGAGTAGAGCGCAAACACACAGAGCGCAGGTGACAGGTGAGTATTGTCAATTGTCAATTGTGAAGTCGTCTGCTGCTGCTGTTGACAATTTGCAAATGACATTTGACGAGCCTTAGCCGAAGCCTGATCCTGAACCCGAGAGGAGACTGAACATCAACATCAAGTGGATTTTATGCAAATTGGCAATTTGAGCGATGGCTTTGGCATTGAAGAGCTGTTCTCTATTCTCTCTGTGTTGTGTGTGTTTGGGCCGGAAGTTGTTAAGGTTGTCAAGTGGCTGCCATCGCAATTAACTGCTTCAAATGATGAGAGTGCTAACTGGCTGGCATTGGCCATGGCCAAATGGTGCGTGGAGCACTCAAAGCCAAAAGCCAAAGCAAAAAAGAAGGAAAGACAAAGTTAAGGCCAGTATTTAAGTGCCGTTTTATGGTGTGCGCCACATGCCACAATTTGGAAGGCGACTCGCGACTCGCGACGGGCGACAAAAGTTCTCGGAAGCGCAGCGAAACGATACAAACAAGTAAGAAAGCTACAGTCGAGAGTGCTCGACTGTGAGATACCCGCTACCCATTTTGAATAAAAGCAATATATTTTGCGGTATTATTCTCAAAACATACCAATTATACTACAAACATACTAAAAATATATTTTGGGGTATTATTATAAAAAATATAGCAAATATACTAAAAATACTAAAAAATATACCACATGGTATATTTGGTATATCGATATAGTACCGCATTCAAAATATACCATAGACGGCACAATATACCAGATTGTCGGCCAAAGCAAATTAGACCCCTAGTAAGTAGGCGTTTTTGCCCATACAAAAGTATTTCTTTAATAACTTCGACAATTTTTATCTGATCGCAACCAAATTTTCAGGGATCATAAATACTATAGTTATTATTGTTTATACCAAAATCCGCAACTCTAGCTTTTAAATTACGCTTGTTATTCGATTTTTTTGATTTACGGGGGCGGAAGAGGGCGTGGCAAAAATTTGAAACAAACTTGATCTGCGTGCAAACATAACAAATGCTGTCGAAAAAAAATTATAGCTCTATCTCTTATAGTCTCTGAGATCTAGGTGTTCATACGGACGGACGGACAGACGGACAGACACACAGACACACAGACACACAGACGGACATGGCTAGATCGTCTCGGCTGTTGACGCTGATCATGAATATATATACTTTATAGGGTCGGAGATGCCTCGTTCTACCTGTTACATACATTTCCTGCCGGCACAAAGTTATAATACCCTTCTACCCTATGGGTAGCGGGTATAAAAATTTGTACCCCGAGCGGGCTCGAACCCGAGTTCCCCGAGTACCTCGAGTACCACATCATATTGGGCTTGCACTCTACCAACAGAGCTATCGCATTGCCCTATGCATACAGATACAAATATAGAGGCGAACATGTATATACGTATACGCATACATACAACACACACATAGAAGGCGTTTTTGCCCATATAAAACTATTTCTTTAATAACTTCCACAATTTTTATCTGATCGCAACGAAATTTTCAGGAAACATAACTACTATAGTAATTATTGTATATACCAAAATTCGCAACTCTAGCTTTAAAATTACGCTTGTTATTCGATTTTTTTGATTTGCGAGGGCGGGAGTGGGCGTGGCAAAAATTTGAAACAAACTTGATCTGCGTGCAAACATAACAAATGCTGTCGAAAAAAAATTAGAGCTCTATCTCTTATAGTCTCTGAGATCTAGGTGTTCATACGGACGGACGGACAGACACACAGACACACAGACACACAGACGGACAGACGGACAGACGGACATGGCTATATCGTCTCGGCTGTTGACGCTGATCAAGAATATATATACTTTATAGGGTCGGAGATGCCTCCTTCTACCTGTTACATACATTTCCTGCCGGCACAAAGTTATAATACCCTTCTACCCTATGGGTAGCGGGTATAAAAATTGCAAACGACGCGTTGACTCATTGGTGTCAGCTGGAGCTGGATCTGCAGCTGGAGCTGCACACACGGAATGAGTCACTGCATAACTGGAAACAAAAGCGGTCATTGGAGCGTCGCACGAATGTCAACAACAACGCAGGAGATATTTATAGCAGGAAAAGCAAAAAAGAAATTCAAAACCCAAAGACATATTACTCCACTCACCGTTCTTCGATGGTTGTGGGCAACTGCGTGCGTGCTCGCATCATGCTGAGAAAGTGTTTGCCATGTGCGCCGCCAACACTCGTTGATCCAGAGCCCAATCCGCTGCTGCCCTCGGACAAATAGCCATTGTCAATGTCATGATAGCGACTCGCTGCAGAGGACGAACTACCCACGCGCAACGCGTCGCCATCGCTGCAGTAGCCTTGCCCCAAATCCGATTCGCAGAAGTCCAAATACGATTGATGCGGATGATGGCCACCGCGTGCTCCACGCGTTGGCAGCGTCACGTGAGAGTTGTAGCCACGCAGCAGCGGACGCATGGGCAGCACCGACGAAGCATTTGCCGCCGCAGCTGCAGCGGATTGCGCTTGAGCTTGAGCCTGAGCCTGAGCTTGTTGTTCCTCTTTCGACTCGTAAATGGTGCCCACAATCTTCGAGGGGATCGTGTGGAACTTGCTGGGCGAGGCGGTGGGCGTGTTGGGTGCTGAATTGTGCGTGGGTCGCTGCAATGGCAAACGTCCAGGAGGCGAGGTCAGAATATGTGGACCCGCATTGTACTCCAGCTTGCGTGGCGCACTCAGCGCAGATTTCGGAGGTGGCAATCGACTGCCGCTGCTGCCATAGATGCTGTGGGCATGCTGTGGCGTGCTTGGCTCGCTGAGGTAGCCAGAGTAACCAGCAGCGCCTCCAACTGCCGCTGCTGATGATATGTGTGTGGACTGCAGAGGCGCAGGTGGCGCATTGGCGTAGTAAGGAGGCGGAGGCGTGGCAGGCAATGCCTTAAGGATATGTGTGGCTTGGTTGAGAGCAGCTGGTTGCTGTTGCTGTGGCTGCTCCTGGGATATGTTGGCTTGACTGGCGGATATGTCGCTGGTTTCGCGCTTGAAGACATCACTACTGCCTCCATTGGGCACACCTGGCTGCGGCAGCTTGCTGGTGCCCTTGATGGCAGCAATGGGCTTGGGCAATCCTGTGCCACTGGGACTGTGCAGCAGTTGCTGGCTCTGACTCTTAAGCGAACACTTTGAGTCCGATTTGGAGTGCAGCGATGACTTGGAAGACGTCTTCACAGTATTCTTCTCGACACTGCCGCGAGCCAAAGAGTTTTTTCCAGCTCTGCCCATGGTGGAGCTGCGAGATTCATTGCCAGACTGCTGCTGCTGCTGTTGCTCCTCTTTGTGCAGCGAGCGAGCCGGACTCTTCTCCTTCTTGTCCAGCTTGCTCGTCTTGGTTTGATCCTTCTTCTGCTGCGCTGCCAGCAGCTTGGATTGCTTTGTATTGTGCTTCTGTTGACTCTTCTGTGCATTGACACTAACGTTTGGCGGCTTGAGTTGCGAATTGTGGCCATCGTTGAGGCTCAAACTCGAGTCAGAGCGCTCCGAACGTGCCGAACTAAAGCCCGAGGAGGACGAGGTGCGTTTCGATTGCAGCTGCGTTTTGTTGGCAGCCGCTGCGGCATTAACTGCATTCTGTTGCTTCTCCTTGTTGAACAGCTTGAGCTTGTCCAGCATCGAGTGCTTCTGCGGTGCACTGGGTGCCACATTCAAGCTACTCGGCGACGGGATGCCACTCTGATGGCTGCTCTTCACACTCGGCGGACGCAGGCTGCAAATGCAGAATGCAGATAGTTAGTTAATTGAATAAAGCAAGCTGGAACTGGTGTCAGTCATGTTACCTGTTGTTATTGCCGCTCTTCAGGCTCTGAATGGTGTGATTGCTGGTGGGCGGACTGTTTGGACGGCTCGTGTTAAAGTCACTGCCGCTCTTGCCCAGACCCGGTATGGCTAAAAGAGAGAAGGAAGAGGGAAGAGAGAGTGAATCTCGGTGTCAGTTCATTAATTCTGCTTCTTTTGCTTCGCATGAGGCGCCCACTTGAAGATGTCGACGTGCTGTCAGCCGAGCCAATAAATCAATGCTAAAGGCCATGCGGACATTAAACTTAATTAATTACTGCGTGTAAAATCGGAAACAGCCGAAAAAGATCAAACTCGCTGAGGGGAAATGCAGCGTGACAGACAGATTTATATATATGAGCGCGGCCCTCAAACATAAATCTTTAAAAAAAAAAATAACACTGTAAGGAGCCAATATTAAGTCAATATTTTACTTTAAGTCATGTAAACGGCAAGTACGCTGCATATAAAATAGCTTTAATAACTTTGGAATTTATTTGTATTTTCAGTTACGCTGATTAAACCATAAATTAAATTAATTCCTGCCAAAAGCCATGAGTAAGTGAATTAATAGTATCACATAAAATAACTATAATAACTATTCAGTTTATAGGTTTTTGCTCCATTTGCTTTTATAAATCCATAATCTGTTTTGAATTAATTACTTCAAAAGTTCTGCTAAGTTCTGTTAAGTCTATATGCATTTTATATAAGTACACTATGAGAGTGAAGCATATAAAATAGTATTGATAACTTTTTGCAAATTTACGCTGATAAAATAAGAGATTTATTTTACAAATTTATTCAAATAATAACTAAATCCAACGTTTTCCAAACTCTGTTAAAATCTTAAGCAAACAATTTAGTTGTAGTTGGGGAGAAAATGCGAACTCTATATTTTCTTAAATTCAAGACGAGAATATAATCCGACTCAATTTCTAGCAATCTCTTCTCATAAAATAATGTTTAATATAAATAAATGTCTAAGCTTTTAAACTATAAAATTACTGATAATTACTTTACATTATTTGACATTTTAAACATACACTCAAAACTATGCCTAGCTCCCTAAAAAATACTTCAACTGTAATTGAAACTATCCCATCTATGCCATCTAAAATGGGTTTAATAACTATGAAATTATTCTATATTTTCTACAATATTTTACATTGATAAAATCATAAATTATGCCTTGAATTAATTGAAATTATATACTCAGGCCTTAACTCTCCAACTGGGAGCCCATTTGAGAGCTCAAATGGTCGTCACGCGCATTAATTACAGATTTGCTGGCAAATCAACTGCAATGAGGTGGTTTTTTGGAATACCAAAATCTAGCCCCCTCAAAAACGGAATTCCCAGGCGTGCTTTGATGATGCCACACGAGGCATGTACCCCTTTTGTGTGTGTTGTGGGTTGCGGATGAATCTTGAGCACTAAGTGCATTGGCATCCCCCGCTGGGGGTTGTTTGTTGGACGGTGACTCAAAGCTCGAAATTTGTTTATACGCAGTAAACAAGGGCCAAACTTGGGGGTGGCTTTGGAAACATTTTTAATAAATTTCCCAACCCAACTTTAAAAATATATATTCACTTACATGGCGTGTGATTGGGCGTGGGGGGCAGGGGTCGCACCTTGTCCGGGGGGCAGCGACGTTGGACCATGACTGTGGCGGGCAGAGGAATGGCAGTGCCTCCATTGACCTTTGCGTAGGCGGGAGCAATTTGTCTGTAATGAGAGAAGAGAGAAGATCATTTTTGTTACTCATTTAGTTTCTCAGCTTAAGAATATTGGCAAGAATATTAAAAAATATGAAACAACATTAAGAATGCATAGTCGTGAATAAACTCCTTTTTTTTAACGATTATTTTTTATGGCAGCCGCCCACGCGGAATTTGCGTTTACAGCTTGTCTGAGGCGTGATTTGCTTGGGTTGCGGTAACAGTATCTGTCAGATACATTCATACTTTTATTATGCTCGCTTGCAATGCACTTATCTTGACAATTTATACAAACGGCGACATGAAAATAATTTTACACTGTCCTGGACGTTGATAAATTAATGAAGTTCGCCGCCAAGCCCCTTTTTTGTTTCTCCCTCAGTCATAAGAAAATAAAAACGAGAAAAAATTTATTGTAAGCTTGACAATTGCAGTAAATAATTTAACAACATTTTTACGATGCGATTGCGCGAAATGAAATGAAAGACAAGTGTGCTCATAAATTTGCATATGATTGCAAGGAAAGAAAATAAAACAGATACTTTTGTATCTGACTGTTGCCATAAGCTATAAACAGCGTAGCTAAGTAGCATCACTTGATTAGCTGGACAACGTTGTCCAATTAAATCAAATTCTCATTTTTATTGAATCAATTAAATTTGAATTGCCCCTCAAATGGTTTTTTTTTAAAATCTTGTAATGCCTTTTACTGCGAATTTAATTGTTTAGAATGTCAAAAGTGCACGAAAGTAGTCATAAAGTTATTAATAATCTATTTAAATTTAAATTGAAATAAAAATAAGTATTAAATTTAGTATAATGTTCCTACAGTAAATTCACTATTCATTATTTCATAATATGGCCATAATAAAAAGTAGGAAATGTCAAAAGCTAATTGACTAGAAAAATGCAGTTAAATAACATTTTATTTTGTACAACATTATGCAACTTTCTAACTATTAGCTATGACAACATTTGCTATAGTCATTTAGTTTAATTATAAAATTAAAATAACCTTTTACATCATTAGCAGCTTTTAATTCACTAAATCCTAACTTTTTAATTTAAAGTCAAAACTGTGATGAGATTAGCTACAGCTGTTTGAAATGCATATTAGGAAATGATTATGTAATTTCGCATTCATTAATTCGATTTTAAATCCATTTAAGCTGCTTACAAAATTCAGCAAACGAATTGCTTTTCCATTTGCTTTTCGAATATAATTTTATTATCTCTTCGCTATTTCGTTTTTCATTGCAATTACTCAAAACGCTGATTAAAAACGCAAATAAAGTAATAAACTTTTAATAAGTTGCGCTCATAAACCTTGGCAGGGGGCATGCCACCATCGAAACAGACAAAGAAAGCCAAGAGAGAGAGAGAGAGAGATACATTTGTATCTTACGGCTGTCTTGACTTGCCTTGGCTTTTGCAGCATTGTTGTTGGCCATTAATAAGGCAGGCAACAAAAAATACTTAACAATTGTATTAAAATGAAGAAAAAACAGACGACGCGTCAGCAGACAAATGAAGTTGCCAGCTGTGCTGGCGTTGGCGTCGTTCTTAGTTGACTTTGCTCCTTTTGGAGCTACTGCAAATTAAATGCGCCCCAAACCCCAAACTCAAACTTAAATCGCAGATTCTCCCCACCGTTGGCTGTTATTTTCATCAAGTGTCTGTCAAGCCATTTTTCTTTTCCAACGCGCAGCAACAACAACACAAAAATAACAACGGGAATCCTTGCTGAAAAATTTTCAAATTACTTTTCATATAATTTTATTTGCATTTTATTGTGCGAGTTGCGAGTTGTTTCTCCGACAACATCTTTTTGGCCACATTTCCCGGTGCTCTGTTTGCCAAGTCAAGTCAAATTAAAAGCCAAAGCTGTCTGCCGACATTTACATGCTTCGGCAAGGATGTCGATTGTCTGAATATGTTAAAATGAAGCAAGTTGCCACATGTATCTATGGCGAGTAATACATATGCTTGCGAGGGGTGGCATATTGTTTTCTTGATAACTTTCAAAAATTTCTAAAATTGTTTTAAAAGCCAAAGATTTGAATATAACAAGTTTATAATGATTTTCCAATTTAAATATGAGAAAGAAAATATTATAAATAAATTACATAACACATCAATTTGCCATAATATAGAAATAGATTTGCCTTAAATGTCTATCAATAAAATGTTTTACTCAAGACTTGTACCATCGATTTAAATGATAAAGTTTAACCAAACACATTATTACTATATAATATTATTTTCAACAACGTATTACTAAAATGAGTCTAAAATAAGTTCAATAAATTTTACAAAAAGACCTATAAATATAATATAAAATATATATTATAATTTCTAAATAATTATGATGATGTAGCACTGAAATACCTATGATCCAAACTATGTTCACTCTTCATTTCAAATATAAATGTTCTCACAATCAACATAAATATTCTTAGAGCAACCCTCGCTGTATGTCACAGCTTCTGTCGCGGCAGCTTGTTATGTCTGAAATGTATTCGTATCTGCAGCTTTGCATCTTTCAGGTGTCACACGTCAAAAGTGATGCGTTGGGCGCCAACTTGCAACTTGCAACGGGCAATGTGCAACTTGTGTGTTTCCTTTTGTGCGATTTTTGCTTGCAAATTGAATTTGTGTCTTTATTACGCATTTTTGATTTGTAGCTGCTCAGATTTGTTGTGTGTGTGTGTGTGTGAGCAGCACAGTTGCCAGATGTCTTTGACCTTTACTGAGTCTCATAATAGCTGACTGGCTGCCAGACTGCCACGCTGCCAGGCTGCTTGGCTGCCTGTTCCTGTTGGTGGCATTCACCTGTGCGCACAGCCCACGCAGTTGCAAGTCCAGACCAGTCACTGAGCATTTCCGCAGCTCTGTGTTGCGAAGTGGGGAAAAGGGGAGAGGGAAAGCCAACTATGCAACGCGTCGTCAACAGCATTTGCTTGTATAAATATGAAACGATTCCCCCTCATTTTCCCCAACGCCCCTCATTTGGGATCCCTGCACTGAGCTGCCCATTAGTTGCATTTGCGTTGCATGCTTGTTGCTTTTGTTGCCGCACAATGTGTCACTTGAGTTGCATTTGTCATGCTGTGTTTCCAGCTTCTAAAAGCCTGACTCTTTTCTGCGTGGCATTCCGTGGCATGGTTGCCTGGCAGCGCATCTGAGGCACAGCCAGCAAAACTTACACAGCTGCCTGCAAGTTGGCTTTCCTGACCATTTTGGGTTATTGCCAGTTGCCTTATAAGATCTTTGGCGTTGCAACTCTTTCGCTTTTATTATGCTCCCCGATTTGTTGCCATAACCGTTTATGGTTAGATACAATCTTACTCTTTCTGCTGGCCCTTGCTTATTCCTGAGTTCAGTTTTGAGTTCTGTTTTTCAAGAGTGACATCTGATAGGGACTGGGAAGTTGTGCAAAAGCAAATGAATTTCAACATCAACTTCAAAAGAATTACTGGGACAATTCATTTGATGTGATGATGTAATATCTTTAAATCATTTTTGAAAATATGCCACCATAAAAATCGAATTTACTGCTGCAATAAAGTTTACTCCTAACTAAATATATTTTATTAGAATATACAAACGCGATCGATTTTATAAACGTTATCAAGACTTTAATATTTATATGTCAAATAAAGAACTGATCTGAAAGAAATGTATATTAGATTAAAAGATTTTTCATCATATATTCAAGACTAAAATAAATTTGAAAATAATTTCCGAACTTTAAATACAATTTTCCCGTTTTTGTCGGAAGTGTTTCACTTTAAACTAGAAAGAAAATCGATAATAAATTGATGTGAAAATATTATGAAGTCTCTCTTGTAGAGAATTTGGAATACAGATTATTTTTGGAAAGTTGGAATTATCAAGAGTCGAGTACATTACTTTCACTCAATAGATAATTCATCCGCCTGCAGAGGCGATAAGTTGTCTCCCAGTGCATTAGATACTCAACTAGCACCTCAAGCTATCGGCCAAAGCAATTTCCACTTTATCTCAACCCAAAAACCTTTTGAACCTGGCAGCGTTGCTGTGGTTGTTGCTGTGTAGTTGTTGAGGTGTAGTTTATGCCGTTAAGAGCAGAAAATTTTCATAAATTTGCCACAGCAATTTGGCAGGCTACCGCGACTCGTTTGGCCCGCCAGCCTGCCACAGTCAGTTGCCTCGTCGTCAACTTGAAACAACAACAACAACAAAAACAACAACGACAACAGCAAGAAACTTGCCACAAGACGCGGCAAGCAGGCAAGTCACTCAGTCGCCTCTAAAATTTAAGTGAGTTTGTCTGGCAAAAAGAAGCCATCGCAACGTCCACTTGAAAAAAAGCAAAACAAAACTTGGCTGGTCGCTCTTAAAAAGCTTTGCCTCTTAGATTTGAGGGTCGAGTCCATGAGGTTCGTGCTGGCTATAAGCATTTCGAGTAGGTGTTGAATGGTTGATAATAAGCGTAATTATGTGCCATTGATATGCCTGGCAGGAGTGGCCAACTGTTAGAGAGAGACAGAACAGACACCACGACAAGACTGAAGATCACTCGAAATGCAAAGAGCTGAGAAAACTATAAGATTGTTACTCTTCGGTGTAACACTGACAGCAAGCTGGGCAGCGAAACCTGTTAGAAGTGCTTGCCACAATAAAAAGAGAAATCATGTACAGATTAAACGGAAGCTTAATTAGCTTTTAGCCAAAGTGTAGTTTGCTGTCTCACGCATTCGCACTTGATAGTCTAATTGCCCGGTTTAACATCCTTTCATTCAGGTTAAGTTGATGAGTTTCTGATCACTTATTTTAATAGCAGATTATACTCATTTCCAGCTACAAGATATTAATAATCTGTTGCAATGAATAATAAATAGAATATGTGCATACTCATTAACAACCTCTCAAATAACGTGCTCTAAAGCAAATTAACTTTACAATTTCGTTATTTTGATTTTAGATATTGCTCATATTATAGAAATGTAGAAAACTATCATATTTATATTATAGCTATACCAAAATAATGAAATTCATAATTATAAAATTTAAGAATTTATGTAAAAATATTTATGTAAGGAACATTATTCATTCCAAGTCTATTCATAGCATTTTCAATATTAAGATAAATGTATTTAAGCTAAAAGAATGGTTAATTAGAATTGCATCTGCAGTAACTCAAGATTTTCAAGATCTTCTTCCTTAATTTAGTAAATAGAAATCTTTATTTTTGAAAGTAAAATAAATAAATGTTGGGTAATGTATAAACATACTTTGCAAAAAGTACTCAGACTGCATAAATTTCAACAAACTTCTTTCAGTAAAAATTTCAAAAGCAATCTTGCACAAAGCGATAGTTGAATCATGATTCGAAATAGAAATGTATCTTTTAACATAGCTTTGACAGCTTTGTTTATAACTGCCAGCCATGTTAAATGGGCTCATATTAGAAATTGTAATGCGACACGTTGGAAAACGTGTTCATCTTAAAAGTCGTGTGCCCCCGCCCTGTGACCGCCCCGCACCAAGAATTTACCCCTGCTATCAGCGTTAGTAGTCAGTAAAAGTCATGGCGCAAGTCGAGAAGCAGTCAGTTGAAAGATACACAATATGAGTTGAGAGTTGAGATACTTTACTTATAGCCATCTCTCTGGATGGGTATTGTATTCCTATTTCTTATTCTTAGTGTCTCATATATACTATATGAGATGCCTGGCTGCAGTTTTGCAGTTGTGGCTTGGCTTTCAAGTGCGACATAAAGTCACGATTTTCAGTTATTAGACGGCGAAACTTTTGCCTCAGCTTCTTTCTTGGTTTGAAAAACAGTTGTTTGTCTGACTTTAGGGACACATTTTCTCAGCTGCAGCAAGAAACAATTAATAGCGTCTGCTAAAACACATACATGCAAACACTCTATACACACACCCCGCACCCCGCACACACGTGCGTCAAACAGACGGCAAACTCCAAAGATATTCTTTGCTATTCCCTGCTAATGGTTGCCCGTCATCGCTCGTCGTCATCGTCGCCTTTCGACGGGCTGCTGCCACCTTTGTTGACTGAGGCAACATGTCGACGACATCTTTAAATATGCAGCAGGTTGCACGTTGCACGCTCTATGGCTGGGCTAAGGTTGTAAACAAGCCGCAGCCACAAATGGAGAGTAGCCAAACAAAAACAAAAACAAAAACAAAAACAAAAACAAAAACATCAACAACAACATCGTACAGTAGTAGAGGCAACATCAAGTGGGCAGCTCTGGCGCTGGCAACTCGAGTAGCGACTTCCCCATTTTCCACGTTTCCACTCAGCCAAGACTTCTTCTATACAATGTTTGTGAGTTGAGTGCGAAAAAAACTATTAGCAAAGCGAAAAAGTCGTATGATACGGCTTATTAGAGATGTGAGCTACCATTCGATAATAGTACTTTGGATTCTAAAACTTTGACATTAAAATATGGAAAATTAATTCATTGAACCCATTAGTACTATCGATAATATAATATTATTATAACATCTTGTGTTCAATTATCGTATTGGAAATATTGGCATTGAACTCATTATAACATTCAATTAAATGAAATTATTATTAAAATTGAAGTCCACTGAGAACATGAATGTTCAATTATCTTACGGAATGTAATCGTATTAAACTTAGTAGACCATTCGATTATATGAATTATTTCGATTATAATAATTTGATAAAAATATAAAATTGGAAATTACGCAAGGATAAAAGGATTAAGATCTTTACAGAGGGTTGAACATATAATATTCATAATACTCTGACTGATACAAAAGTATAATTATAATAATAATCTTGGATATGCATCAATGCTTTAATAATAATTAACAGATTATTTTGCTGTAATCTTTGCTCATCAGTGAAAATAATCGAATAACCTTTTCACATGCTGCCATCTCTAGCTTAGCCTAGATATGAGAGTTGAGCTTAGATCAGAGTCCTTCTCTTGTTTTTATTCACACCCAGAGCAAATGCAGCTGACAACATTTTGTTTGTATTTGTGGTTCCTGCGGGGGTTGGACAAATACTCGTAAATAATACAGACTGCATATCGGAAGCCCTCCATTGAGCAAACAGGGCGAGGGTTGTCCGATAAGTAGCAGCAGGCTGAAGATTCCCAGGGAATGGCTTTTCAATTATGCAACTGGGCAAATGCTTTGTTTATTGACTTTATACGCCTTTCCATCATTACTCTCGCATCGTATATATATGAAAGGTTTTCAGTTACGGTGGTTGAATTTTCCACTGGGGGTTGTTCGGGATGTTCCCACAAAAATCATATCAAAAATGCACTTTGTAGTTCCATATGAGAATATGAAAATATTGAAATGGAAATGGAAATGTCACCCGACTCGACTCGATTATGCAATGTCTAGTGATGGGGGCAACAAACTTCCAGCTGTCTGTTTGCTGTCTCCAGTAAATTAGACTTGGCCCTAGACTGGCTGTCAGCCAACAACTGATCCACAGATCACTTCACCACGGAAGAGTCTCAACAGTCCTCGACAGTTGCGTGTCTTCTAAATGTGTCGTTTTCGGCACCTTGCAAAGTAAATGCGGAGGAGGGCGGCACATTAATTATGAATCGCTAGCCACAGTTAATTTAGTTTTGGAAAAAACAACTTGAAAATTTGCACTTGCTGGCATACATCTTGGGAATCAAAGAAAAAACCTCTATTGCCACTCCACACCACAAAATGTCATTTCCATTAGCTGCTACTTGTTTTGGTTTGTATTCCGTACGTAAAAATAGAATAGATGATTTCCCGCCTCTCTAGCTTTATAAATAGCATTTCGAGTTCTTGGGAAAATATATCGTAAATTTTGAGCAAATTTAGTCAAAAGAAAAACACATTTCCATGCTCTGATTTATTATGCTGACATTTGGCTTTAAGCGAGCGTTATCCTTGTATAAAATATGCCTAATGTCTCTCATTAGTGGCCACAAAAGACTTTCAGATTTTCCATCGAAAAACTCTAATAGCATTTCAATGCGCATTAGCTATAGTTTACCTTCTGACATCCGGTGAGTTGGGTAGACTACGACATTTTCGTGAGCTTTTCCCACCGCCGCCATTGCCATGCGATGAAGATGAAGCGTTGCCCATTTTGTAGCGAACACGCGATTAAAGTGTAATGATGATGACGATGATGATGATGGGATTGATGATGATAATGTGTAACTATATTTAATTTGGCATTTAGATGTGGCTTTGGCACTTTTTAGCTGTTATATTCGCGTGATTAAGTTTCCATTTCTCGAGGTTTTCAGCACTTTTCACATTACTTTGATTTTTGAGCAATTAAACATTTTTTGACGACTAAAGATTTGAACATTTTAGTACTACACTTATATAAGCAATATTTGTTTCATATTTTAATCAATTTGATGCGGTTTTATTTTAAATTTTATTAAATTTATTGTTTGTATTCTTTTATTATACAAAATAAATAATATGATATTTTTTTCTGAATATGGAGCAATTAAATATTATTGTATACCAAATTTATTTCAGCTTTGCTTTACTTTTAATAATTTATTATTTATTTAAATATTTATTTTGGGGGTTCTGTTGCATATCTTTTGGCATTTTATCTAGGTTTTGCTAATTATAATTTAGTTACACTAAATCAGTGGCATTATCACTGTTACCCTATACTCTGATTTAATTACATAAGTCCGATATTTTCACACTTCCATTAGCAACACCAATGCATACGTGCAGACTAAGAGACCCGCCTCTGTTTGCTCTATGTAATTACATTGTAATTAAGCTTACGGGCAACTGGACATTGCCGTGACACAAGTAAAAATTGCTGGTAATCAAACAAATGTCTGGTCCCCTTTGGACATATCTAAAAGGGGGGACAGACTATATACGATGTTGGGGGTTGACCAAAAATGTGTGCACAGCACTTTGATCTGCGCCAAAAGGAGATGAATGAATGTTGCTATGGGGTTGTTTGATACAGAAAACTTAATGCAATTAAATGAACATATTTGGAAGTTCCGTTAGAGCAAGAAACCAGCAAACACAAAAACAGAAACCAGACATTTTTGATGTATGACTGCTGATGCGGCTAATCTACATTGAAACAGGGTGAAGCAGGCCAAAAAGGGTATCCACATTCACATTCACATTTACAAAATCAATAGCTGCAATTACAATGATGCAAAGCCTTACGACAAAAAAAAAGAAAAGAAACCAGGAAACATTTCAGCCAAGAAACAAATAAATATTGCGTGTAAATAATACGCACGTGTGCGTGACACGTGATTGGGACTGGGATCGAAAATAACACGAGAGGCTGCAGCTAAAAATGGCAGAGTTTCTATATAGTGAGTGGTTGTAGTATGTTTTGAAGTGCCTGCTAAATGCTCTCAAAGTGGTCGTATCTTTGGCTTTAAGGGGTGCGAAATTTATGCTTAATCAATTTGTCGTAAAAATTAATGCCTTGTATTTCGATGGGTGTTAGCAGGGATGTTGTTCAAAAGTTTCTGCTGCTGCTACTGCAGCTATTACGATAAATGTTGCAATTGGGGCAAGGATTCAAAATTCGACACGTGTCACGCTACGGGTGGCCCACGCAGAAAAAGAGGGCAACGAGTTGCTTGTCAAAGTTCTTTTTTTTTTCGTTGAGAGTTTGTCTGATTTATTGAAAAGCCTCGTCCACATGGCGCATCAGTTGCGTAATCAAACTGCCACAGCAGCAATTACTACAATCAACAGAGCACAGCAGCAACAACACAGCAGCAAACACGCAACACTCGATTTGACTCTGCTTCAAACTCCACTCGATTCCGTCTCGACTGACTGCATAATTTTCATAAATTGTTGCAAATTCTTGTTGTCGTTTGTCACTTCTCGTTTTGTAAGCATGTGGCCTCTACAACTGGAGCTCTGCATAACAAATGAGACCTAAGGCCAAGCAAATCGTCTGAAACTAAAGTTGAAAGGCTTGACAGGTTATACAGCTCACAGAAACAGAAAACGAAGTGTGACAAACTAATTGTACATTAAAATTCTAAATAAATATTTTTTCTATTTAGTTTGAACTTCTTAACTTAAAAAAGATATCAAATAGCTTTAGTTGAATATTCAAAAACCCATTTTCAAAAGAAGTTCACACAAATAATGAAATTATCTTTTACAAGCACTTTATGTAAATCCAAAGATCAATATGAACTTCAATTTAATAGGTTCCCAGTCATGTGACAAAATTGCAAATTGCCTTTATTGCATTGCCTTTCAAAAATGCATTCAAATTGTATGTAAATTGTCGTACAAAATTGCAGCAAATTGTTCGAGTTGAGTGGGAGCGTTCAAAAGTATGAAGTATGGCAATAACCCATATAGGGAAACGTCAAAAATATCTATAGACTACACAAGTGAAACAGCAAAAACATGATCATGCGTTTTTGGTGTGTTATTAATAAATATTTATTAAAGATCGCGATGTGTATGCCACTTCAATTGAAACAAAAATTGAAAGAGACTGGCGCTACTTCAAAAGCTGTCAAACGATTATGAAATATTTATGATAGATGCGTGACTCGACTGCACCTATCGCAGCATTTCGATTGTGGGGCCCTTTTTAATTGGCCGCCTCAGACAAACTGTAAAACTTGAAAGGGCACAACAAATGTCAGCGTTTAGCTTGAGATATTGTATGATTTTCCTGTGCCAAAATGGCGTGACAAATTACTGATTTGCTTTGACATATAAATAAAAGACTTTTCTCTTGTAAAGTTTTGCCGCTGCGTTATCCACTTATTTTCAGTTGAATACCCCATGCAGTGGGTCATTTGAAACTGTTAGGAAGCATGTAGTGATTGAAAGGGTATAAATAAGAATTGATTGCATGCTATAGAAACTTGAGTGAATGGTTATTTAATATTGAATTGTTTATTAAATTTTGTTGCTATAATATTTCATTATAATGAAAGTGGAATTTAAAAATAAAAATAATTTTTTGATATTTTAAACAAGTCATAAATAGTGCAATATTGCAATTTAAAAAATTAATTTTGCTATCTTTATATCATTATTACAAAGTATTGGAACTTGTTTTTTAGACTATTAATATTGTTTAACTTTCAGAAGACAGAGAATTCAGTGGTCTGTATTCTTCCGAGTGAAATATTTCTTTTTGTTTTTCACATTTTTAAGCGGAAGCTAAAAGAGTCTTTCAAGTTGATTTCTGCTCCATAAACTTGTCTATTTTTGTATTGTGCCCGCTGCTGTGCTCACTGGAGCGCGCAGGGAACGGGAGAGAGAGAGAGAATGAGAGAATATGACAGAGAGGCACCCGAGAGTAAATGGGGAAGAGAATCCACCTCAGGGTGGATTGTTGAAAATCTGAAAATTTGGAGCAGCACGTGCATTTGCACGTTTAGACGTTATTTGTTTTACTGGGTCTCAGGTTTATGCTCGTCTCGTTTGTTTATATTTAGATGGAAGTATTTTCTTTATGTCAGTTTTATGGTGCATTAAAAGCCAACTTGAAAACCGGCTGAGATACGGATACGTTCAGCTGGATGGCTGAAGAGTTGGGAAGGAGTGTCGCTAGACGTTAGACACTGACTGAAACAGACTTGGCCCATAAATCTCAACACAATTTATTTGTTAAACTTCAAGTCGAAGTTAAAGTTGTTTTTGTTTTGTTTTTCGCTAACCATTTGATATGCATTGCATGTGTCGAGGCGCCAATAGAGAGAGAGAGAATGGAGTGTTGTCTGTGTGTCTGCGATTCTTCTGGGGCGTTGCAAGTGGGCTGGCGGGCTGGTTGGATTGTGATTGAACGGCTGCATTGTTAGATTTATGTATAGAGCCTCCGACTGGGGTCCGAAGACAATGGAAATGAGTTACAAGCTGCCCAGTTGCCAGGCCCATTAATTTTGCTGTGAACTTCCTGTCAAAAATTGCATTTTGACATCCTTAAAAAGAGTCTGAGCCGTGTCTGGATAACCACACACACACACACACATACGCACACTACTTGCGGTTATTGTCGTTATATGACTTTTCTCTCTCTCCACTTCCTTGTTGGCTACTTCCTTCTGACTCTTGTGTCCATTATCAGCACATTCTACAACTTTTTGCCACTTCACAGCGGCCCACAACGGTTGCATATTAAATAATTTTCCTTTTGGCCATCGTACGTGACTAAACGTCAATTTCCAGCTCTCATTCTCCAATCTCCATCCCTCTTTTGTATGCTTTCCATGTAAAATGCATTCTTAAAAACGATTTCAATAATTTCTCAAAGTGCCTTGTGGGCTTGTGCTGTGCCACAGATAAGAAGACTTTGGCCAAAGTTTCTATTCCTTCTTTTTTGCACTGGCAAAAAGTGCAATGTTCTGATAAGAAGGCAGCTCTTTCTTCGTTCGACTTGAACTCTATTGAAATTATTATGAACTGTGTGCAAAAAGGGCCAGCGGCAGTTAATTGTGTCAAAAAGTTTTCGCTCAAGCCACGTACGTGATATTCAACGAATTGAACGATTAGTTATGGGGCTGAGAGGCATCAATATCGAGGGCTGAACGGCATATGTAAGTGGAAATTATGTGAGACGATAAACATTTTTGTCGTCGAGATAAAAGCAAGCACTACTCTGGGATTATCTTGAAGTCGAAAAGTCTGCTATTCTTAATGCTTTTTAATGCATTTAATGGCTTTAACAAAAATATATGATTATAACATGAAATATATGAATCTATAAATAATATTTAAGTATATTTAAATTGTGAACATTTCTTTTAAATTGTAAATAATAACCGTGTACAGCTTTTCAATACTTTAAAAAGAAAATTCTCTTTTGTAATAAATAATTTCAAAGAATTACACTTCTTTATTTAATTTATCACTAGTAAAAGTGGAATATTTTTAGATGATAAATTGTTTTATGAAAAGCTCTACTAATTTTAGAGCTGCTTCCGCAAACAAATTTAATTTTATAATTTTATTCAAATGCATTTTTCGGGCTGCACATTTACATGAAAAAGCCATAACCACAACTACAACCGAAACTAACAGTCATCAAGGGACCACCATTAAGCCTACTTCAGATATGAAGCTGAACCCTATGGCCATTATCATTATCATAATTAAATCATTAGGGTGTCGCTTCCATAAGCATAATATGCGCTCCCTAATTCACACTGCATAGACAACTACAACTACATCAAAAGAGGCCCCTATCATTAGTCAAAGTTCGATTTGGTTGTTACCTTTTACTCCATCTAAGTACGAGTACTCAACTCGACTCGACTCGATTATAATCCCTCATTTCTCTCTCCTACTGTGAAATGTAGCCACAATTGATTTTTCATTTGTGCTGTCGCTTGTTTGGTATTTTGACAGCTCGTTTTTTTCCTCGTTTGATATCTCAAATTTCTGTCGGTCTTTGGCGTTGGCTTTGATTTAGCTGCCCGGTTACAATAGCGAGCAGGGGTTGCTGACAAGTTCAATGCACCCTCAGAAGACGATACAGATTTGACAGCCGCCTTGTCAGCTTGTCAATGGCAGACTACCGAAATTGAAAACTCTAGAGTTCAGCTCTCTCTCACTCAACTCTCAACACTTGGCAGTCTCGTAATTAGCCAAGTCGAGTACTTCATGTTCTGACATTCAAGGATCCAACACAATCCTTTCGGGGTCACAGCTGCTGCTCTGCTACTTATGGAAAATTAAATTACAAAATCCAAACGGCAAATTTTGACAAACTGCCACCGCAGACTCGGTTGATTAATTGAAGACACGCGTCGTTCTAAGAGCAAAGAAACCGGTTACCAGCTCCCAGTTCCCAATTCTCGGTTCCCTCCTCTGAGAGCTGTCTCTCAACAGCTGAGTCGATGAGCTGATGACACTGAAGATTGGCGTCTAGAATAAAATTAGTTTGAGTTGGGGCGTTCTAAAATGTGATCATGACTCTGTTTAATTAAGTTGTGAACTGTTTGCGACAATTAACAAATGGAAAATTTGGCAAGCAGCCAAATCAAAAGCGAAACAAGCTCAAAACTTTCAAATTTTGTGAGCATATGATACAAATAGGCAACATCAAACAGCTAATCAGTATTAAATATAGCTAAAATATAAATTTCCATAGCTTGCATTTCAATAAATTAAGACACAAAATTTTAAGTCACAAGTCTCAATAAGTTTAGCCAATTAACAACTTCAAAATTGGCTAAGACGTTATAAACAAAAGTTTCAGCCTAGCACTAAATTACAGATATATTTATAATCTTTCATGACTTTCGAATTTGAAGTGACATTTAATTTATAATAATAATCTTATTGCATATTAAATTAAATATTAATAATTACTGTCTCGACTCGAATAAATAAAAAAATGAAAAACAACACTGAAAAGTTTAAAAAGTTTACCACTTCATTTAGTCTATTTTTGTGTTTTGTCTTATTTTGATAAACATTTTAATTCCGCGTGTTTTCAGTTTAATGTTGAAAATCCCACAACACCGCAGTTGCAATTCTGTTGGAATTGGATTTTTTCATTGTTGCGGTTATAAATAACACAGGAATACAGGAATGAGCTTATCTAAAATGGAATTTGTCTGCTGTTGGGTCCATGGAGAACGTCTGCCGCTGATTCGGAAGAGTTGTCTACGCTTTTTGTCTGTCTCTCTAAGCCTTTTTAATTTGTGTGCAATGCGATAAGGCGTTAATTATGCGGCCAATCCAAGAACTTTTAATGCTGGCCTGAGAGTGCAAAAAACGCCATAAAATATGCAATAGCGAGAAAGAAGAGGAAGAACCATAAAATCTTATGAAAATACGAGTACATTTAATCCTATAATCTGGTAAAATGTCATAAAATATGCAACATTCAAGATGATGGAGCTTTGAAAATATTCATTTTAATAGAAGAATTATATTTTAGGAATACATAAAGACATCAAGTTGTGTAATACATTAATTTCGTTTTTCATTGACAGTGAAGAATTGATGTTTCTTTGGTGTGATTATAGAAAACCTTATAAATTTATTATTATGCACTTCCATAACATGAAAGCAACAATCGGTTTTTAGACTGAACTTTCGTGTTAATGGCAAATATATTTATTATTCACTTTACACATTTGAATTATTTGGCACTTTTGTTTAGTGAATCATTTGAATTCGCTATTTATTTAATTCACATTCACGGATTTGCCGCCTTTTTCGCGAGCTTTCATGCTCCATAAAAACATAAACAAAATCAACTCAAAATTGTTGCCGGCGAGTCACGCGCGACCGTTAAACGTTCCGTTGTCGACGCGTTGCGGTTGCAAACTGAACGAACAGCAACAGCATTGAACGGAGTTGCAACTTGTTGGACTGTGAGTTGTCATCGAGCGCGGTTCGAGCATGTTCGATGCGAAGCTCAGCTGGTCGTTACATGGGGTATTGCGGGTGGTGGTTGCAAGACAATTTCGTCGCGCTAAAAATAGTTGCACTTGCACTCGACAATTGAGTTGCCCCCGCCCCACACCTAAACTTTGAAGTTCAATGCACAGGGTGATGGGTCAACAGCAACAAAAGCAATTAGGTTGGTCAACTTAACGAAGTTATTATTACGAGCGAACAAATCGCACTAATTTAGCAAACTAAACAATTATTGCAAATGGCTTTTATTTCGTGTCACATAAAGTATAAGCGATTGTTGCAAGACAGTCACAACAACAATATCAGTTACAAACTATAACGAGCAGAAAATTGTTTAATCATTGAGCATAATTTCAATGAGACAACTTCAAATCAATTGGCTAAAGCGAAGCAACAAAAAAACCTGTTCAACTCTGTAAGCCGCTTTGGCTTTGGCACTTGCTCGATTTTCAAGTTTATGGAGCTGTCTATTTTGAAGTTTATTGCCTCGTTTCGAAATATGACTGCAATTTACGTGATTCGGCAATTGGGATAGACCACAAAACTCGTTGAATAGTGTAAGCTTCAAACTGCGAGGTGTGTGTTTTAATTGAATTGCTCAATGGGTGGCAATAAAAGTTGCAAGTTGCAACCAATTAAAAGTGGTGCGCTTTCTCAAGTATTTTATAATTGAGTATTTGCCATCATCAAAAAAAGAAAAAGCTGGAAGATCTTTTTAAAATGATTCTTGTTGAATTTAAGCACTATTTTCTAACAGTTCCTCACCGAGTAGTTACTCCAGTTGCCCAAAGAAAGCAACAGTCTGGACTCAAATACCAATTAGTTGCTCGTAAATCAACAAATTGCATTTAGTAAAACGAAAGAAAACATTTGAACTTCTTTGACAGTTGCCAAGAAAACTGAAGATTTATGTCAAGAAAAACACTTGCTTTTCTGCTTCTCCCCTTTCGAACAATGCTCTACAATATTCAAACTCAAACTATGAGTATTTTTGAAAGCTTTAAACGCAGTTTTTGGCTGTGCACCCCCAAAAACTAGACCCAATAAATCTTTGTTTATACAAATCCAAAAAACCATGAAAGCCTTTCGAGCTCCAACAATTTACAGACGGCGAAGCAAAAAAATAGTAAAAAGCAGCGTCAGACATACAACATGTGTAACCAAGCTGCAAGCTTGGTGGCAAGTGACTGCTCAACTCTCTGGATCACATCGTTTCACCTACTACAGACCAACTACTAATGCCATTAAGCCCCCTCCTGACATCCGACCATCCCCTCGCCCCCCTTGCAGGACACACTAAGCATGCATTTTATTGCCTTTTGTCGTACTGGGAACCGTCGCACTTTATCATTTCAATGGCAGCGGACGTTTGCAATGTTTACTTTTCATTTTGTATGCCCCTCCTCCTCCTCCTCCCCCCCTCCCCATCGTCAACCCAAACTGAATAAAACGCCAAATCCACGCCCAGGCTGCTCACTTTGCTGTTAGTCTATCCAATTGTCCAATGGTTTGTCTATGCAAATATTTTTATTTGCCTCTGCTGCTGTTATGGTAGTAAAAACAAGTAGAAATTGTAGAGAGTGTGAAAGCTGATTCAGCAGATACCCTATAAACCAATGGAAATGAAGAATAGTATATAAAACAGTATTGCCAAGACAAACAAATACTCTTCTTAGAATCGAATTAATTTAGCAATTTGTCTCATCATACCCCACTTGTCACTATCATTGCTACAGGGTATTTGAATGAAGCTATAGCACTGCTGACAGCAGCTCGTTTCATCCGCCAACAAAGGGCAGAGGAAGATTGCTGTGTATTTTGCACATGTTGCCAATTTTTGTCACTGAAAGTTTAGTTGCCACCCTCTTTAATGAGCAAATGGCTTAAATTTTATAAGCCCAGTCGTCAGGATAATCAACTTCTTACGGTCTCCCATCTCCCCCAAGGGAGTTAATTACTCGAGTATTTAGCATATAATTATTGGACCTGGCTGCTCTGCTCTCAGTCTCAGTCTCTTTACCTGTGTTTCCACATCTTGACATGGTCTTGGCTCTGGCCTAATACAGAAAATACTCCCCTGGGCAAGGAAAAACTTCTAGCCACCACCCACTGGCAATTCAATTTTGCTTTACGAGCATTTTCCAACAACCACAACAACAAACTCTAGGAAAAAGTAATCATCGTTGCAATTGTTTCACATTTTTCACGTTACTGAAGATGAATGGTCGCTTTGATGATGCTGAGGTGTGGAGTTTGGGAATGTGGAGAGTGGAGCTTTCGTGGCAAGCTACCCTGTGGCATGCCTGTAGACGACATATTTTGAGGCGCCCCCGCCAAACTAAAACGCCATTTTCTTTGTTTGTCATAAGAAATATGACTAACGACAACTGCTGGCAACTGAAATCGAATTTTGTAGCTGTGAATTGTGTTTTGATTGAGCAGCTTGTTCACTTCTTACAGGCCTCGACTTTAAGAGTTAAACAACCCCAAAAAAGAGGGATTCCCCTCTTTATGCAATTTGAATAATAGACAGCCAAACGCAGACACTTCACAGCAAAACAGCGGCCACTTCACACGACAACGTGCAACAAAATGTAAAAAATATTAAAGCCCATTTCAAGGCTGTCGCTGCTGCTGATGAAAGACAAAAAGCCTTCGATAACGAGAGTGGGCAACTGTCCGCAAAAACAAAAAGGGGGAAATGGAATGGGACATGTCAAAAAATTTGCAAACATGGGGATGTTTGTTGGACAATGACGACGAAACAGCTGAATAGATCGAGTTGCCTCTAGGGAAAGTTATGGAGAGATACTCGAATCGAAAAGTTGAGAGAATCAGTTTGCAGAGATGAATGGTCTCATCAGAGACTTTTGCACTCACAATTGATTTGTTGTTTGTAAATAATCGATGGGGAGCATATGAATAAATTTGAAAAGTTTCGGCAAGTTTAAAATCAAATACCTGAAATAAAATGTCAACCCTTTAGTTTAAATATTTCTCTCGAAGCAACCCGAGAATAACTTTTCACTAGTAAGCAGGAAACTAAATCTGTCAAATAAATTAAGCAACATGAAATTTGGAAAAACCTTTGAGAGTTATTTGACCACAGAATGGCGACAGCAGTACATGAATTACTCAGTAATTAGAGTTCAATTACTCGTATTCAATAATAATAAATTATAATTTAACTTTCAGGATCTAAAGGCAATGATTTATAAGGCAGTACAGGAATGTCCGAGCACAAGAAATGCGTCGAACGCTTTGATTTTACAGTATTTTCTAAACTTTGAGGGCATTTTCTTTGCACGCTTGCATGAGGAATTGCTTCGCGTTCAGAACTTCTATGCCCAGAAAATAGCCGAGGCACGTCGCAAGCTTTACATTATCGTACAACAACTGAAAGCCAGGACAAGTACAACCAGTAAACATGGACCGAGCACTCGAAATTTGCCACTCGCCTGCACCGAGTTCTACTTGAGCCTGATAATGCTGCAAAACTTTCAGAGTCTGAATTATACAGCATTTCGCAAGATTTGCAAGAAATATGATAAGAATCTAAAGTCAGATATGGGCGGTTTCTGGTTCGAGGAATATGTGACAATTGCTCCCTTTGCCCAGGACAAAGAATTACAATCCATGATTGGCCAAGTCGAAGAACTCTATACGGTACATTTCACTAAGGGCGATCGGGCCAAAGCTATGGACAAGTTGAGAGTGCCTCCCTTGGGTCAATGTGTTCCACCGAGTAAGATCTTTATGGCCGGTATGGTGTTGGGATTGTGCATTGTGAGCACCGCCATTGTGATTATTTCACGTGAGTATCTCATATGACTTATCTATTCAGTCGTTCGTCTTTCTGTCCGTCCGTTCGGTTGAGCACCCATATCCCAGGATGTACTAAGGATAGCGATCCGAAACTTTTGAATATATTTTTAATTTCCACAACTCTTTCACAATTCCATAATAATTTGTTTTATAACTTATTAACCAATTTAGATATTGGCTAATAAATAATTACAATCGGAGAATATTAATTTAAATAGAAAATATAAATCTGAAATTATATAATATATTTTGAAGAATAAAATAATAAAACATATGAATATTCAAAAAATATAAAATACATTCACTATAAAATATTTAAAATACAGATCAAATTGCTATTCACATTTATATTTACTACATTTTCTTCTTTCGTTAATAATATATCTCGTTTAGTTTACTATATCCACAACCAACTGGATGTGATCACAATCATTGCTCAATTATACCGAGGCCCTATTGCTTCAAGTCTAGCTACCTTTCTATTTGCCCTGAATGTTTATGTGTGGCAGAACAAAGGTGTGAATCATGTGCTGATTTTCAATATCGATCTGAGGAATCATTTAAGTGCAGCCGCATTTCTGGAGGTCGCCAGCATAGTGGGTTATATTGTCACCATGTCCATGGTGTTCTTTATCCACTATAAAGAGTTTGAAGTAGATACTCCATACTACTTTCCAGTTTTGTGCATAATATTGCCATTTTTAATGCTCGTCAATCCCACACCCATTATGAATCGAAGGGCTAGAATGTGGATTTTGCGCATGATTGGGCGCATTCTTGGAGCACCCTTCTATAAGGTAGTCTTCCCCGACTTCTGGATGGCCGATCAGTTGACTTCATTAACCGTTTGCATGGTTGACTATTATCAATTGATTCGTTTTTATTATCGCTACTGCCGAGGCAAAGCAAATGTCTTTGAGTTTGAGCCAGACACTTGGATCACTCTGATTCGTTGTTTGCCCTCTTGGTTCCGTTTATCTCAGTGTCTGAGACGATACTACGATAATGATTACAAGAAACGCAAATTTATATTAAATACCATCAAATATTTCATAAACATTATTGTGGTTATTGCCTCGACTATTGTTATGGAAACGAATCGTAAGTATTTCGAGTCTTCACATTTTAAATTGTGATTTTAATGCTCTATTATTTGACTGTAGATAACTACGATAGCATGTTTGATAATCCTTGGATCTGGTTCTATATATCAATGTCCGTGATATCCACAATTTATAGCACTGCTTGGGATTTTCTTAGTGACTTTGGATTGTTTAAAGTCTGGAAGGGCGAAAACATCTTTCTACGCAATAACCTCGTTTATTCGAAGGTAAGTTTGCATTATTAAATACCTGATAATTTAATTTAAAATGTTATTTGAATTTCTTAGTGGTTCTATTACAATGTCATGGCTTTGAATGTGCTGATACGATTCGCCTGGTCTCTGGAGATGTATCTAATTTACTTCGATTACGTATCAGCCTTCAGTGCCAAGACAATTAGCAGTTTTCTTGAAATACTGCGTCGCTTTTTCTGGAATTTCATACGCTTGGAGAACGAGCATCTAAATAATGTTGGAGAATTCCGCGCTACTCGCGACATTTATCTTCACACAATTTCCATGACAGATTTGAATGACGACGACAAAAAATTAAGCTAAGCATTTTAAAACTTTGTTCAGACTGTCTCTAGAATAACAAATAAAAAGCATTTGACTTGAATTTTATGTTATATTTTCAATCTAATACAAATAATTGTAGAATTTATTTAGGTGTGAGACAAATATAATGAAATTTGGCAAGACTTTTGAGAGTCACTTAACCCCCGAATGGCGTGAACAATATATACACTACGCGGTAAAATATTTGGATAACAGCATTTGCAAAATTTTCTAATACTCTACGATGCAGGAACTCAAAGCAATGATATACGAGGCTTTGGAGAATGCTCCTCGTCAGAAGACTCTAGCTCTGGAGTATTATCAAAAATTCTCTCTCGAGTTTTTTGCCGTCTTGAAAGAGGAACTGAGACGGGTTAATGATTTCTTCGAGCACAAACTGGCCGAAGCTCGCCGTAAACATGCCACATTCAAGGTGAAACTAATGTATTTAGTAAGGGAATCCGGTGGTATGGTAAGTGATATACCCACCTTGCCTCCCTTGGAGGATCAGCCAAAGACCGCTCGCCATTTGGAGCGGGCCTACAGTGAATTTTACTTTAGTCTTGTGTTACTGAACAACTATCAACATTTGAATGTCAACGGATTCCACAAGATATGCAAAAAGTATGACAAATACATTCACTCAACAAGCGGTCGTTTATGGCTTACGACTTACGTGGAGCCGGCGACAATTAGTCGGGAGAGAGCGATACATACCATGCTCTCCGAGGTCGAGAATCTTTTCACGCATTTTGTAACAAATGGAAATCGCACCAAGGCCATGGCCAAGCTACGAGTTCCGCCTCTTGGTCAACCCACTTCTCCGATCCATATATTCTCCACAGGTGTAGTGCTTGGTCTGCTTATAGTCTCCCTTTTCATTTGCATTGTGTCATGTAAGTTCATTTCGTTATAAGTAACTCTTTATGTAATACCAAAGTTAACTTAACGGCACATTTACCGCACTTAGCGGCAACAAAAATAAGTCGATTGACGATTCATAGTTTTTACTATACAAATTCTCTTAACTGCAAATTTATGGTACGTCTCTAATGGCCACGAAAAAAGTGAATAAAAAGAAAGTTCAGCATTCATTATTTAACATTGAATGTAGTACTAAAATCAAGTAAATAATTAAAGAACATCGCTTAACGACCAAACATTTACGTTTTTTCACATATCGAATTAATATCCTAACTCCAGTTTTCTACAAATTTATATCGTTTAACGACCACAATATTAAATAATAAACTTCAGAAACTATAAATAATTGAATGTATTTTGAAGTAAAATATTGAAGACAGACAAATATTGTTGGTTTCATTTAACATCCACATTTTTTGACCGCTAAGTGAAGTTTGACGCAAGCACATCTAATATATTGCACTAAATAACAACATTCCCTTAGATTTGTTCATGCTTGACAGACCAGAGTTTCTCTTATCGTTTAAACAAATGTTCCGCTGCTCCTTTTTACTGATGTTCTATTGGTTCAGCGTAGTCATCAATGTGTATGTCTGGCAAAGTGTGGGTATTAATCATGTACTAATATTCGAGTTGAATCCACGTAATCAAATCCAACCCATCAAAATGCTGGCGCTAACCAGTTTATTTGCCTATATCTGTACCATGTCCATGATAATCTTTTTGCATCACAATGAATTTGGCATCGAGGATCCTTTATTCATTCCCATCATCGGATTGTGTTTGCCCTTGGTCTATCTATTGAATCCCTTGCCAATTTTTAATCATCCCGCCCGCATGTGGATTCTGCGTACTTTTGGTCGCATTGTTGCCGCGCCTCTTTTCCCAGTCACTTTTATGGACTTCTGGCTATGTGATCAAATGAATTCAATGATTCTTTGCCTGGTCGAATATTATCTCGTCACGCGGTTCTATTTTCGATATTACAAGGATGGAGTAAGTTCCCCGGAACCAACTTCGAGCCTTGTGGTTACTGTATTGCGTTGTCTGCCTCCGTGGTGGCGTTTGGCACAGTGTATGAAGAGATATTGGGACGGCGATCCGCCAACTGCGTATATTACAAATGCTTTTACTTATGCCTCGACGATAGTCACTGTCATTATTCCCTTTATTTATGCGAAAATCAGTAGTAAGTTAAACAAGGAGCCGTCAATATATGTATATTTATTAATTTACTTCACCTAATGGTAGGTCCAGACGATAATGCAATGATGAATCCTTTGATCTGGGGTTATATTATCAGTTGCATTATATGTAGCATCTCATGCGCTTCGTGGGATTTGCGTATGGACTTTGGACTCTTTCGAATCTGGAGTGGGGAACACATCTTTCTACGCGAACATCTTCTCTATCCCAAGGTAAGTTTGCAATAATTCTGTACTATAATTTTTAATCATAATTTCCTAGTGGTTCTATTATTTTGCCATTGTGGCCGATATTGTCATTCGTTTTATTTGGGTGATCGAACTGAACCTAATGTACTTCAACTTAATGACAAAATTTAATTGCCTGAGCATAATCAGCGTGTCTGAAATTGTGCGTCGGTTCATCTGGAATTTTCTGCGTTTGGAGAATGAGCATCTTTATAACTGTGGACACTTTCGGGCAACGCGTGATATTTATATATCCACATTGAACTCTCGAGAGGATATGGTAGTGGAGTATTTACTAGACCAGTCCAGGGATGGCCGTAGCGCCGAGTATCGTCAACTAGACTCCAGCATTTGAGACAAAGCCAATTTTGTGGGACAACAATTGAGAATCAATGTTGCATTAAAACCTAACATCGTCGATGTCACCCTTTGAGTGAACAAATTGAATAAAATTAATTTCACATTTACGAAATTAAAACCACAAATGGAATTATAAATTCCAAACACACAGACAGACAGACGGAGTAAAACGAATGCCCGCAGGACAACAAAAGTTAAACCAGACAACAAGCCCAGAACGCAAGGTTGGCCAAAATCATCTGACAACTTGTCACCATTGTGTGGAGTCCCTTTGCTGTGAGGTTGTCCTGTCCTCTTCACTCTCGAGTAGCCACAATTTGTGGAGAGTTTTTTGGTTGCCAGGACAACTGCAATGGGGCGTTTGTCCTGTGCGTGGTCACGCATAAATGCATGCGAATTAGAGAGTACACACACGTGCAGCATTTACCTCTGCCCCCCTTGCCATGACAAGACAACCC
Organism: Drosophila albomicans; assembly: GCF_009650485.2. Classification (NCBI taxonomy): domain Eukaryota; kingdom Metazoa; phylum Arthropoda; class Insecta; order Diptera; family Drosophilidae; genus Drosophila; species Drosophila albomicans. The sequence goes on along the minus strand of NC_047628.2, from coordinate 8,982,964 downwards.
CCAAAAGTTCAACTTGAACTCCATCTCCAACTCTCTCTCTCTCTCTCTCTGTTAAGCCCAAGCATTGGAATTTCCGCCCTTCGCCAACTGCTGTCAATTATGGGGGACAGCCATTACATTAACCCCTCATGCCGCCGCCTTTCAGGAAAGCTCCGTTACAAATGCCATAAATACATTTTGGGGCAACATATTGTTGCAATGTCTGGAGCACACACAATTTGCAGTTATAAATGGCAGCACAGCGATCCAGGGTTAAATTGTCATCAGCTGTTGCTCGACGTGGTCTTGGAATCTCGCAGTTAAGGATTTGAATTCCTTTTTTAGTTATTTCCTCATTTAATTAGATGCAACATGTTGTGGCAGCAAGTGCCAACTGCCACTGCAGCTGTGACTCCTTCTTGCCTTCCACTTTAAAATCAGTGTCAGGTACTGAAAACTTGTCAATTGTTTCTCTTCCTTCAACAAGTCCTCGCTGTGCACCAGCTGCTGCTGTGTTGTTGCTAAAATGCTTTTGAATATTGCATGTTATATATCTACCCAACATGCCTCCAACCCATCCGCTTCTGTTCCTTTCAAACGAATGTCGCTAATGGTACGCGCAATTTTTCGGGGGTGACTTTGGCAAGTCCTTGTTCAGGCTTTTCAGGGACTACTCTCGATTTCCAGTGTCTAGGTCGCCAGACCGCAGACATTATAAACAACCCGAAGCATACACACGAACATGTATAAAATATATACGTAGTTGGGGGATGGAGCAGTGAAAGTTTTATGGCGTTGCAACTTTAAATGAACTTGCCGCATTTGTTGTCGTCGGGTTTTGTGCTGCTGTCGTCCTCTCGTCCTGTTGTTGCCTACCACAAACTAGGCGCAAGGACGGCCATAAAAATCCATTGTAATTTATTTGTCTGCTACTCCGTGTCGCAGACTGACCGGCAAATGCAAAAGAGCGCAGTTCCGCGGTGGACCTTGGGATACCCTGTAGGTATCTCTCAGTTAGATTATTAAACCTCCCCTCTTTGTACTTTCCATACAGGGTATTTTGCGAAAAATTCAAACATTTCCGTTACGCATTTAAATTTCATAGTCAGTGAAAGTCATCAACACATTGCCGCCATGGGATGATTGGAGACTGAGCGGGGAGTAGGAAGAAGCCGGCATACTGCTGTTAGCCAGATCCCAATGAGAGTTAAACGCCGCCTGTTGTCCCCATGTCGGAACTGGGGGGTCTTCCCTTATGGTTGGACGTGGGCAGGGGGAAACGCAACACAAAAGCTTCCGCTTCCTGTCTACTGCTGGGATTTCCCCGAGGGTTGCAAAGAGCACAAACACAAGAAAGCAGCTCCCCAACACTCCCTTTGTCGAGAGTCAAGAGACGGCAACTGCTTTTGACTTGCTCGACCAAATAAAGTTTTCTAATTTTCCATCTTCATGTTTTGAATTGTTCAGCTGCTTTTCAAGTGCCGCAAATCCAAGATGCAAGTAGAATCTGGAGTCTCCCTGCCGCCTTGTAGTATGCCAATTTTGTTTGCTTAGTGCCCCGTTTTTTGGGGGGCGAATTTTCTTCCATTTCATTTTTTTGTGTTTGCCAAACAGATGTTTTAGGGGGTCTGAGCTGCTTGGAATCTCCCCCGGGAGCGAAACGACTGTAATTTCCGGCAAACAAACCAATAAATCATATTAAACTTGCTCGGAATTTTGTCGAAAGATGAATAAAAAACTGAAAAAAAGCGGAATATAAACTGCGTAACGGAAGTCGCATGGCTGTCTAAACGGAATGCATGGGAAATCTGAGACATTGTCAATGATATGGTCTTCTGAATATTAAGACGTGCGTGGGGAGCAATGCACAGCAGGGTTGGAGGCGGTGTACAAAGGTGACGACAAGGAAATGCATGGACTTTAAATGCCACGAGTCTTGTAATGCTAATACTTTAATAATTTAAAAAGAATTCGAAACTAGTCGGTCTCTTTTAAATTGAAATATTAATTATAAACGTTCAAATGATTTATATACTTGTATATTCAAGAGAATTCTTGAATATCAACTATTATCAAGGAATAGTACAATAACTTAACTTCTTATTTAAAAACAAACACTTTACAACACTACCTCAACAGTAATTTATAGCACTGTTTGGAGAACAATACGGTTGCGCTTTAATTGCTATAGATGGCGCCACAAATTCAGCAATATACGCATGTTATGCTTAACATCTGCTAGCCAATGAGAAAGCAAGCGCTGCCCATAACAGCGCTGTTAGCTTAACAGTGGAGGAGCTTAGCTGAGACACAAGCCTAGCAGTCGAATGCTAGCTGTTCGTCAAATCGGTTAGCTCGGACACACACCAAAGCAACTGCACGAAAGCTGATTGCTATGCATGTCGTAGCCGCGTAAATGGTGTTTTCAAATTAGATTAAATTTTAAATTGGAATTCAGTCAATTATAACGTAATAGATATATTTAAATGTACTCACCGGTTCACCATCTCATTGCCGTTCTCCAGTGACTGGGCCAATTGTTGTGGCGTCTGTTGCTGCTGCTGCTGCTGTTGTTGTTGCTGTTGCTGTTGTGGATCCTGCTGATGCTTGTCGATCAGATTGTTTGCTGTGGACGCTCTCAAGCTGCCGCCAAGACCAATGCCCAGCACAGACCCACCGCCAGTTGCGAGGGCAGCAGGAAGCGCAGCACCGCTGACAACAACACCACCGCCTCCGCCACCGCAGCCAACGCCAATGGACTTGGTTTGCTTCGCCTGCTGCTTGTAGCGGCTCAAGGCAAAGAAGAGGGCAAGGACGGCCTTCAGGCGACCCGCGCAGATGTCATTGGTGGTAATATTATCGAGGCCACCAACTGATTGGCTTCTCAGGACGTGTAGGCACGAGTTCACGTTGTCGTACTGCAACGAATGAAAAAACACAAATGAGTCGAAATTGGAATGAGCTTGCGGCATTTAAAGATGAATCTCTCATTCCATGCCAGCGTCATTCATGATGCGGATGATGAGTCAACGCCTAAGCTGTCGTAATATAAATGTAAATCCTAGCGCCAGTTTATCTCGCGGCTTTACCTTTTGGGAGCGCCATTAACGAGAGCTAGTCGTGATTGTGACAATTCCAAATGAGCCGAAACTTGGCTAACAAATGGCTTTTTTATAGTTAATTTGCTTGAACGTTTTTAACTGCTTCACGCACACGCAACAAACGGACCGACCTCCCAACCAAACATTTACCCCGAAGAAGAAACGAAAAGAACCCAGAGCCCAGCATCAAAATGCCCAGAACCCAAAAACCGAATCAACACAAAAAAATTGACATTAAGATAAAGTGCTCAGACGTCAAACTGCTGTAAAAATGTAGCACAGCTCGTGAGTCAAACAAAAAATGCTGAGAAAACGGCAGAATATTACACTTTAAATGCTCTTTCGAGTAAGCAAAGAGTTTTGATAAGGGAAACAACAAATAAGCTAATGATATATGGGCTGCCTTTTAAACTAACGGTTATTCAACAACTTTAGAAGCATTAATGACCAATAGAATATCATTAAAATTAACCTTTCAAAATATTGTAATATGTGAAACATTCTAAATGTTAAAATTTTATTATTTTACTCAACTAATTCTTAAATTATATATTCCAACTTAAGCATACTATATTATTTTCGTAAAGAATCATGATAAACCTTGCAAAAATTTCAGGTGAAGCTAATTTAAAATCAACAAATACTCAAAATAAACCTTTTTAGAATTTAAAATATATAAAATGATACTTAATTTTTTGGTAAATTATATAATATATTGCAAGCTCAAGCATATTATTTTTTATATTTTTTTATATTATTATTATATTCTTCTCTTAACTCTCCTCTCCCTCTATTACAAAAAACTAACAAAAAACTTATAGAAATAAAGAGAATTATAACAATTACATTAGCCTAAGTCGCTTTGGCTCATCTCATTATATTCAATAAAATAATAATAATAATGAATTTTGATATATTTATATTGTATTTTATGTTCCCTTGCTGATCCCAAAGTCCATATGCCTTACATTGCCATCCGAGGGCAAATATAAATCTATAAAAAATTGTCAACACGCTCTTCGGCAGCGCACAATTTGTCTTTTGTTTGTCGCATGGCATTTTATTATATATACACATGCACAACTATATATATATAGATATTTTTCTCGACATTGTGGACGTCGTCATAGCAGTTGTTACAATTTAAAAAATACAAAAACACTCACACACACACAAAAGTAAAGAGAAGTCAAAAAATCAAACTGACAACTGACATGACAGCAGACAAATGACAAACGTCTGTCTGAGTTGTGTGCACTCAATTTGCCGGGTCCGAGTCCGATTCCGAGTCGAGAGTCCGAATCCGAATCTCTAACAAGTTGGGGGCGCAACTTTAAAACTAACGGTAAACTTATATGAAATAGAAATTGAAAAAAAAGAGGAAAGACAAACTCCAATAGAAGTTGGCCCAGGAATTCTGTTTGCCATTACAAAAGAAACTTTTGTGCTCAATGACTTTGGCAAACAATTGACCAAAAAATCGACAAGTTCAAGTTCAATGGAATGGGGTTTGGAAAGAGCGAAAGAGTAAGATGTGCTTTGAAAAGTATCTCAAAGATACATTGAACTACGTCGTTTGCCAGCTTGCCGTCTGCTGTCAACATTTATTTTTGGCATTTGCCATTATAAATTGAGGCAATAAATTTAAATTAATTTTGTGTGGCAGCAGCAGCATCAGCAGCGAAGTTTCTACAATGCTGCGAATGAGGTCAAAAACGGATTGCAAGTAAATAACGATTGTGCTGCCTGCCTGAGTTAACAATTTAACATTTTGTGGCTGCAACAAGTTGCACTGCTGGCATTCAATAGTAGGATTACTCTCTGCCGCTCTGATAAATCCAAATGCCACAAGCCTTTCTAGCTGCTTCAAAAAAAGCAACTACTATTAAGTCACTCATCAATCAGAGTAAAAGTTAAGCTACAAAATGTCAATTAATATTGATGAGAAATTAGAAAGAATACTCATTGAATTTGGTAGCAAGGTAAAAGGAGAGAAACTGATATCACAGCATAATAAAAATTACTAGTAAATCAGAAATAAAATTAAAGAAAACTGTCTTTAAATGAAGAAGTTAAAAGAAATTTAATTTACTATTTAATTAATAATCTTGAATTGGTAGCAAAAAACCAACATATAAAATTAGTATTGATAACGCTTCTAAGAATGTTCTTTTTTCTAAATTCTGAATGGATAAAAGGATACAACAAATATATATAATCGATTGATGAAATAAACCTAAAGTGGAAATTGATAAAGTAAAGGTTATTCAAAATTTTAAGAATATTTGCATTTCAAAAGAAAAAAAAATTAAATTTTTTGTAAATAATTAATAATAATTTTAAAATTGGTTTGTATAAATGCCAAATTGGGTTTCTTACTTATTATTATGAGTAATTATTAGCTTATCAACTAAATCCCCAATTAAAAATACAAATTTATTAAAGAATATTTGCTTAGTATATATGTACATATGTATCGATGTATCTAGTATTTATGTAATGTTAATATATAATATATTGTACAACATTGATTAAACCACTTTCTTTTCATATTTCAACATACTGTAATGATGTAACAATTTCATTACTTAATCGTATATTGACATGTTTCTGTTGATTCACTTGATTTCTAGTTGATTACGCTTTTGCCTTGTCGAACACCTGATTAATGATGATAGTGTTCCCCTTAAATGAACTATGCAGCTTGCCACACATTGTTATGGCCCAGTTTATCATTGCTTCTCCCCTTCTACACCCACAAACCACACTCTCACACACTCCTATAGCGAGTGCCACACATATGCAATCGATCAATCAGTGCCGCGTTGACAGCTGCAAGTATCAAACAGAGCGCTGCACTTTATTTCCCCACACACACACACATACACACTCTGCAACAGTAGCAGACGCTGCAATCATTCAATGAGCAGGCGCACAATCGTGTGTGGCACAGTTGCAGCCCATTCAATCGTGGAGCAAGTGGCATGCAGGCAAGGCCTTGCTGCGCTCGCTTACGTAATGCGCAACAAGAAAAGAGTCATGGAGCAGGCAACAATTGTTGGCTGATGTCTCGCAAGTTGCCACATATGCTAAAGATACTCGCCACATGCATTTGCCCAGCACTTGTGGCAACTCCTCCAATTGCAGCAGCTGCTGTTGCTTGCCCCCCAAGCTGCAAGCCTCAAGCCTCAAAAGCGAAGAGTCAACCACAAATCGTAAAATGGTAAAACGATACCACACAGTCGAAAAGATGCAAAAGTATCTGTTAAATATTCTTCTGATGCAAGCACAAGTGTTGTCTTGCCCCACTTGCCACATCACCATCCTCTTCCCCCACTTGCCTTCACTCTTTACCCCACACAGTGCCACAAATAAATATATACTGCAAATAAATGCAAATAATGTCGTTCACATTAAAGTTGTCAATTGTCATCGAAACTGGTTTCTTATCAATATGAAACTAGTTAGCACAGTGGCACGAATGCAGTAAAAACTTAGCAGAATTCGCATTGGAAGCAATAATAAAAATGAATTCTCTTAAGAAGTCGAACATTAGAAATAAATTGATGAAATCTTATTGAAAATCCATTAATTAACAATTATTTCAGTTTAGTCAATAATTTTTTTTAACAAATTTATAATTCATATTAAAATTTGCTAATTAGAATAGTTGGCTAGCTTTTTGTTACAAATCATATTTTAATAATTTTGTCATGAAATCTTAATAAAATTTCTCGGAATTATTTTTGTTGTTTGATTTATTTTAGCTGCTTTAATAATTATACTCATAATGTATAGTGCCTCATTCTTGTAAATATGAATTTTATTTTAATTTAATTATCTTTATAATCTGTAAGAGTATAGATTTTTCAAAGGTAAATTTTTGAAAATTAATGAAAATGTATATCAATGATGAGAGAAATAAGATGAAATAATTATTACAGACAGTTTTCCTTAAATTTTTTCCAGCAACTTTATAAATAGGGCTTAAGATTTCTTCTACTTTTCAATATTCAAAAGTATATAAAATCGTTTTGAACCACTGTAGCTGGACAGTTACGTTATGGTCATTCCCATACTGTTCTTGGGCGAAATGAAGACAACAAACAGCAAGTGGCGTTTATTGTCAGGACACACAACATCATTTCAGCGAATCACTGAGCTGTTGAGCAGCGCAGTCGGCGTCGGCGTCGACACTGGCAGCGAGCAGCGCTGTTCGCGTCGCTTCCTTTTATTGACATTCTTGGAGCGAGCAAAAGATTCGATTCGATTTTCTATCTTTATGTATGTGTGTGTGAGCGCACTGAATTTCCGAATGCTGAGCGCATTGTTGGTGGTCAGTCATGGTGCCATGCCACGCCCCTCGAACGCTTCATGCCGCCTCCCCAATGCCCCATTCATGCTTTCCGATTCCATTTAATGCGCTGCGAATTTATCGCAAAATGCAATGCGCTTCGCTTGCCACTTGCAACTTCCCTTACCACCATCATGCCACATTCAGCAGCTTCACTAGACTCTTCGGCTTTTGTGCATTTTCCTCCTTGCCGGAGGATTAAGTGCGGTCAAACAAAGAAGGCAGCCAAGGACAACATCAGGCACGGGGCAAAGCCTTTTGTTAATGGTGCTAAAGAGTTGACCGGGACCCGATCTCAACACTCTATCGCACACACACACACACACATACACACATGACAGCTTATTTATATAAATACTTATGTGTGTGTAAATACATAAGCATACCATATATACCTTATATATATATTTCATTTCATTTGATTTATATGCACTTTAAAGCGCATCCCATAAATCAACGTAGGCGTCGCTGTCTCTCCTGTTTCGCTCTGTCTGTCTGGGCCAAGCCTCTTTTTAATTATGGAAATTAAATATATTTTTTGCAACATAAAAGTTTACTCCTTTAATCAGTGACAAATTCCATATTCCGCCTGTCTCTCGTTCTCTCAGGTGTGTGGTCAACAAATTAAGTCATTTTATGCATGTGAAAAGGTTCAACAAATTTAATGTTTGCAACAATTTTAAGCTGACAGAATTTAGATAACAAGACAATAAATTCTTACCTCACACGTCAACGTAATTTGCATATTTTATTACTTTTTATTATTCGATCTTAGACTAAAACAAGAATTTTTGCATTTATTTGTTTGCTATATCGTTAGAATTCCTTCTTGTTAAAAAATATTTAAGAACAGCAGCAGGCGATACATATCTCTTAGTGCTCCACTCATTTGGAAAAAGATCTTGATATATCAATTTCAAGTTGAATTTCATAATCTAGATGAATTTTGTTAACCTTTCATTTCAGATGTCTCAGCATTGATTACTTTCCTCCCTCACTCTTCGTCAGTTACCGATGGTAACCTTTATGTCAAATCTATATTATGATTTTTCTCAACAATTTTATCTTTCTCGCACATCCTTTAACCGCTATCCTAGGGTTTTCCACAGCAACTCAAAAAGATCCTGAGGACTAACCACATTTTTTTGGTTTAATTTACCATTTACATACGTCTTAATGTTCTTTTCTCGCTCTACTTCAGAGTAACCATGGGTAACCTTTACTTTATTTCGCACTCTGAGGCAGCTGTCAAAGTGCTTGCAATTAAAGTCACTCTTGTGTTGCATTCTCCATCAAATTAGCAACTAATTAAAAGCTCAAAAACCACACATTCATACGCACAAAGAGGAACGTCGACTTGCAGTCTGCTGTATTCGATTTGGAGTAACTCGGGAATGAATGGTGGAGGAAGGGGGCGAGGTAGGGGGAAGGAGAGGCAACGCTATTGGCACTTGACGTGCCATTTGAAAATCAATAACCAAAATCCACAAATACTTCGAATCACTCAAAATGAGAAAATTCCAGTGCGATAATCACAGACGAGTGCAGCAAACGGGTCACAAAGGACTTTGCAGACAGTGTTGCGAGGGGAGAGCGAAGAAAAGAGGAGGAGGTGGTTCGGGGCTACTGCGAAATGGCAAAACAATTTCAATAATTTCAAGTGTCCTTCGTGGCAAACAGGAGCAGCAGGAGCAGCAGCAACTCAGTCAAACGCTAGACAATTGTCGTCGAGTCACGACGATAAGAAATTGAAAATGCGATTGCCAAAGTCCGTTTGCAGCTCGAAGGCAATCATTAGTTGTGCCACACGATGTGGCAAATGGAATGGTGAGTGCTGCACAGTTGGTCAGTAAATTCAATTTACGAATGGTTGCAAGTGCAACACGCGCGATGCTCGTCAATTTTGGCAAAGCGAGAATAAAGTTTCTGCTGGGCCAAGACGATTTCCGATGACGATTTGATTGAACTGAGGAAATGTAATTGAAATTTACTAGACATATGTGTATACGTCTATGTATTTGTTTCTTCGTGTGCATGTGTTGCATGTGTTAACAGCGTGTGGCACGTGGGAACTGCAGTTCAACTGCAAAATGAATTAAAAAAGTGGAGTCAGTTTTAGTGTTGAAAGGACTTTAAAAGTGTTTATAAATAATGTATGACTGCAGAGTCAATAAAATGGGGGAACTCGACTTGAAACTACCTTGATCATTTAAAAGAAACATTTAAAGTTTCAATTCCAACTTGTTTAACAAAAATAAGCAAAATAACAAAAACAAATAGCAAAATAAAACTTGGTGCGTACATTTAAACTTTGTTTAAGTAAATAAGCTATTCTTCATACATTCAACAATTTTGCATTATTAATACCTATTCCTAGGAACAAAAACAATTTACAAATTGATAAATTTCAACTCGTAATAATAAATTAAATACGACTCTGAAAGTTTAATTGTTTAAACGCAATTAGTAAGTTGAGTAGGAATAATTATGCAGCATTATTTAATAAAGTATTCAAATGTCTAAAATAAATCCACAATATAGTTTATAATAAAGAGTTTATAATATGTCTTTTAATAATAATTTAATGATTGACTGGATTTCTATCCATTAGCAAAACTGATTCGCCAATTTTACTTTATGTGTGTGTGTGACTTCAAACATAAATTCAAATATAGAGCCTATATTTTAATATAAGATTGTCCACAAATCATTTATGATATGTGTGTGCAAATGCTCTGTAAAAGGCAAAACATATCAATATAAAAATTGTCTGGCGTTTCTACAGCTTCTCTGTCTGCCTTTTTCCCTTCAACTTTGCTCTTCTGTTTTTTGCCTTATATAAAACGGCGTGTTGAAATATTTAGTAAGATTTCAGCGAGCTCGTAATTGTGGCAACTTTTGTGCAACACACACGCATTGAACATTGCTAAGGCTTCCCACTGTGCCCCCATCTCGATCCCTTCCCCGTTCCCCGCCCCATTCCGAGCCACCTGCTTGTGTTGAGCGTTGCCAAAGCAACGGACAGCAGGCAGCGAGTGGCAAAGTGCGTGTGCTGCGGCGCATTAAATTGATTGCTATAAAATTTTATTGAACAGGCTCGTAGCTAATGCACAATATGAAGTCTTAGTTGAGAGAAGTTTCCTCCTGCTCCCCCCGATCTGGTTACTATTTAGGGAAACTGTAGCAACGGAAGGACTTATAAATATAAATACGAATACAACCAAATGAAAAGCTATACAGTGAAATATTGATAAGACTCTAGGGAGACAGTTGACGCTGCAGAAGAGGAAGAAGGTTTCCCTTCCCCCCTTTGGAAAAGTGGGAAGCTGACTGTGGAGAGTTCTCATAAAAATGCAGGCAACGGCAACGCCAGCAACAGGAGATGGCTATCAATGGCACAGGAAATGCAGCCAAGTCAAGGAAATGAAAGCGAATAGCTGGGAACACACACATACACTCACAGTGGGGCAATTTAAATATGTAGGTATTATTATTATTTACTGGCAAAAGCGACTACAACAACAAAAAATGGAGAAAATACCAAATATATAGTACGTGCATACAAGAAGCTGGCTTCCAACTTGAGCTAGGATAAAGAGGGAGTTAGACACTGTGAAGGGGAAGGGAGGGGAGGGGAATGAAAACGTAAGCAAGCAAATTGCACGCAGCGCTAAGCATGCTGTAAGTCTGCCATCCGCCTCCCCCTTCCTCTACTCTTCTCGACAACCAGCGAGCACCTTAGTTAGATTAGCTTGGCTGATATGCCAAGGTGCCGCTGTTGTCGTTGCTGACGCTGTTGCCGTTGCTGTTGCTGTCGTTGTCGTTGCTGCCCCTTCGGTGGCTGTTGCTCCTACTGCATAGGCGTGGCATGGCGTCTGAGGAAAGTGCCAGGGCAAAGCGAAAAACATGCAAGCAAACGTGCTACACAAATGCACTTGAAGAAATTGCTAAGCTATGTTCTAAATGAGAGCAGTTTATCAATAAATTCATATGTATATTTTCTTATTATCCTTATTCCTTATTTACAAATTCAAGAAATAGACTAAAACCTCAAAAAATTATTCAAATTTTAATATAGAAAATCCACAATTCAAAGAATAATATTTAAATTTAAATTGAATTGAACTAATATTATAATAAATATAAAATTTAAAATTGATTTTCAACTAAGAAAAAATAAATAAAATACTATAATCTGCAGAAAAAGTATCTTTATTAAAATGATTCAATAATAAAATTGAATTTTGATCATAATTACATTTAAAAAATATAAATAGAATATTAAATTCTACGGGAAACAGTTCAAAGAATATATGTTATAATATTTGAATCCCAATATTGTATCATAGACTTTTTAATAGAGCTGCGCTTAGTAATCCAAAGTAGACATCATAATACTGACTATTAATACAGACTATACTATATATGCTGATATACTGACGTTATCCCAAAGTGCTTCACTTCATACAGTCACTTTAATCCAGTCAAACGATTTCGTGACCATTATGCAATTAGCTTAAGCATGCACATAACTTATTTTTGCAGTGTAATAAAGGCTCTGAACTGCCATTGGCATACAATTGGTTTTTCTGGGTCGTCGTTGTTGTCGCCTCAAGTTATGCAGCCCAAGTAGCGCCCACTTGAACCCCCACACTATAAACTAACCCCGTGTTGCTTGTGTTTAGATTAGGAAAAAAATTGCATGTTGCATCAAAATATTTGCCATGCTAATATCAAAGTCTGTAAACGTCGACAAAGAGAGAGCGAGAGACAGAAATAAACACAGAAAGCGAGATAGCAAATCAAGTGCATGAAATTATTGAAGCGTCGTTGCCAAACTTCATTAGCAATTAGCCAAATACAGCGTATTGAATTGCATATGAGCAAACAAAAATTAATTATAAACGGAGCTAAAGCGAGTACAGCCAGTTGGCCAGGCCAATGATAATATTTGGCCAGGTCGTAAAACATTTTAGCTCACTAATTGCCTATTGTAATCGCTGCCCTGAAAATATGCGCATAAATACATGCGAAATTTTATATATATGTATGTAAAATAGGTGCATCATTTGCTTTTCATCTGTTTTCATATATTTTTGATAACCAAATTAAATTAGTATCGCTTTATGCTTTGTTTGCTTTTAAATTTTCACTAAAATATTTACATAATTTTCACTAAAAAAAAAATAAATAAATAAAATTTATAAAGTATCGATTACCTTCTTTTACCATAACCATTTACAAGGCGTAATATTTCATTCAACTCACCTGCAATGAGAGAGAACAAAAATATGGAATGAGAAAATTGCTAGTAATATTTTATTGATAAATTTTGCATGTCATAATAAAAATGTGAGCTTTAATGCCATTTAATTGCAATCGAATGAGAATTTAAAAAATAAAATGAACAAATAAATATTTGCGAGCAGATGACAATGAAATGAAATATGGTAACGAGTGCAATGCTCAAACTGATGAAAATCGTGACAATGCATGACTTACAGTCAAGGATATACATTTAGTAACAGATGTATTTCACATACGATAAAACTATTGAAAGCTTAATGAATTTTGTTGTCTCTTTATTGCAACATATGCATGAATACAAAGATTAAATTTATATTTCCATCTATCATTCGAATCTGAAATCTCTTGAGCTTGCTTTAATTTAATTTATATTTCTGTGACAATTATGCTACATATATTTTATTGAACGTGCTTTAGTTTAATATTTATACTTTAATTCAGTTAGCTTTTGTCTAATATAATCTGTAATTTATATCGAACTAGCCCCAACTGTCTGAAAATTTAAATGTGTCACATTTTTCATACAAATTGTGTAAAATATATCTGCTATCAATCTATTCCGTATACACATACGACTGCAATACAATTTGCTTCATTTTTACTGCAATACATTTTTCAATTATTTTTATTTCACTTTTTGTATATTGTACAATTTATTTCGATAGAGATATATATGGTATGAATGTATATAGAATGTGTATATTTTTTTATCTTGTTCTCCCTTTTCGCATCGCACCTCCGGCTACAGAGAGCAGACTCATAAGTTTACGTTCGTTTTTGGCGTTTGTTGTAACACGAAATTGATATTTTATGGCTGTGCTCATCTGCAGCACAGCACAGAGAAGTCAGGGAGAGAGGAGACTGGGTGGATGGGGAAAAGGGAGAGATGATTGCAATAAGCATACGCTTTTCATAGTTTATGGCGCGTGTATCTGTTAGATACGCTATTGTACATAGCAGCAGCTTTTTTTGTGTTTGTTGTTTGTATCTCATGCTGTTTGAGATTCGCCAGTTCTGCTGTTATTTATGCATTGGGCATTGTTTAAGCCGCACTAATACATTAACAATTACACACACAAACACACACACAAAGGAAACTAAATCCATGTTCACATCGAGTGCATTGTTCGAATGCATTTAGATGCGGCAGCTTTGATTTGCCTCCAACTACTCATAAATGCCATTGTCAGTGTTTATTATATGTTAGTAGCATCTCTCTATATGTTTCGTTGCTCTATTTTGGCTATCTAAAAAAACAACTACAATCATAGCATTGTATTTTTTTGGGTTACCATTTACATTTGGTGCTGGGAGGCATGGCAACAAAAACGAAGCGAATGTCTAACTATTATTTAGTTAGTTTGCAGTTGCATGTTAAATTTCATGTATTCAAATTGGTTTGCATGTGAAGATACAATACAATATTTGAATATTCAATTTTCATTTAACTGAAAACGAGCGAAATTCCCACTCTACGTACGTTGAGTTTTTGCAGCTGGGCTTAACATAGTTATTGCTTTAATATTACTAAAACAACAAGTTATATTAAAAAGTTTTACTTTAACTTTATTGCATATTCAGTAATAATATTGTCTACAACTAAAATAAATTCTTGTAAAGACTTTAAGTATTTCCATTGTTGTTTTCATACTCGAGAACTTCACTTCAAAGCTGCTTAACAGCATTTTCCTCATAACACTTTAAAGTGTTAGAATTACTAATGTCTTCTGAAGAACTCTATAAGTATTCTGCGTGCGAGTTTTAACAATCTCATCACTTGACCTTAGTACTCGGCTTTATATCTTTAAAACATCTTGGAGTTTAATGACAACCTGTTTAGCAATTATAAAGCGTTATTTTCACTCTTCAACCAGGTATGTAAGATTTTGCAAGAAGCAATTAAAAAATGTAAAACTAAATCTCTACATTCTCATTCATATTCATGTGAATATGAGTATCTCTATTTATGATTAATGATGCGATATTATGCGATTACCAACTGAAAGCGTATAATAATAATATTTGGAAAAGGCGAAGACAAGGTATATAGTATAATAGGTTGATGTACGCAAAAAATTTTGGGGTTCGCGGTTTGTAATGAGAAGTCAAAGGAGAACGAGAACACGTGCCATTTGTCAGTCAGCTCATTTCGTGTTTGATGGGCTCTGTCAGAAGATAATCATAAGAGCTAACCGATGTTCTGTGTGTGCATGTACTTAAAATATACTAAAAAGAAGAAATATATTTATGATGCTCATAAATAAAATGGCAAACAGAAACCACACAACAACAATAAAGAACGAAAAAATGCCTCTTCTGCGGTTGAGTTGAATATGAAACGTGTGAGGCATAAAATTTTAATCAAACATTGCTGCAGGGGCTCAGCTCACGTAGAGACAGGTAGAAAAAAAAAAACAGAAAAAAGAGGAGAGATTCATATTTGACAAGCTGAATATACATATTCGAGAAGTTGATATTTCTATTAATTTAGATTTGGTCTGCGAATGCACATCTACATCCACATCCACATCGAACACATCCGTTCCCAGAGAGTCATTCAAGGTCCTGTGCCCAAAATGCAACGGCGCGTGAAACGTGAATTGAGAATTGTGGATTGTCGATTGTGGATTGTGAATTTCGTTATTCGCCAGACGACAGATGACAGACACTCAATCGGCATTCGATGGTTTTGCTTAAATAAACAACTGCAAAAAGGTAAATAAACAAATGGACTGTGCAAGCAAATGAAATATTGAAACTAAACAAGCTGGAAACAGGTGTCAACCATCAGCGAACTCAGTTCAGTTCAGTTAAGGTTTTCTGGTTTCAGGTGACAAAACTCAAAAAATGTTCCGTCCACATTTTATTTGCATTTCATTTACGTGTTTTTCCATTCACTATTGTTGTTGTTGTTGTTCCTGTTGCTATATTTGTGTTTGTTTTTGGCTTTTCCTTTTCCATTCGGACGCAGCTGCGGCAAGCCAGCCATCAATTAGAATTCGAAATCAATCAACAATTGAAATAGTTGCGCATTTCAATTGCTTTCAGCGGTTTTCAGCTTGAACTTGACACTTGACGTATTTCCCTCCCCTTGGATCTCCCCTGACGAGTTGTCCAAATTTGTCAGTGTTCCACTTGTGTATTGAAATGTGTTTCTTTGATCAGCTGCGCTTGTGTCTCTGTGCCATGCATTTAAGCCAAGTTAATGAGCTGCTAATGGACTGAGACGGTCGCAAACGGAAGTCAACATAGTCGTATATGGTTAAAGAAATGAAAGCGTCGAATTGAGGAAGCAAATTTGATAAGTAGATGGGCAACTCAGATTACTACCTGCTTAGAAGTCTAATTGAATAGTTAAGGCAGCTAATTAGCCAATCCGTATACAAGCTAATTACAGACTAGAGTTTTGTTTGTCGAACTACCGACAACTTAATTTGATTAAAAAATAGACAAGGGGGAAATTGTGTCAAGTGAAATCGATAATGCAATCTATTAGATTATGTTAGTCTTCAAAACAAAAGGCATTGAATAAAATATATTTCTGATTTTCTATTAGGTAATTTTAACCATTTTAACATTGGTATAACAATATGGAATTTATACTAAGCTTCAATAGATTTTTTAAAAACAATCTAGATAAAAAAAAAAAGTTTGAAAAGCATTCATTTCAACTTCACTTTAACCCATTTTAAGAAAGTTTATCAAATTAAAATTATTACCAAACAGAAATGGTTCCCAAAGTTATTTGAATAATATACCATTAACCTAAAAGTTAACTTATGACCATGCAAAAATTGTATTCCACATAGAAATTTCGACTATACAAAACATATACCATTGAAAAGTAAATCTTTCGCTTTAATTGCAAATATTCGTCTATAAATATGGCAATATGTTTTCGTCGATAATTTGACCATCAATTCAAAAGTCATTGTAATATCAGAGGTCATTAAATGATCTATTTATTTGAGCTACTTATTACCAAGCAAAAATGGTATTACATAAATCTGTTCGAATGATATAAAAAATAGACTACTCAAATGTAAATATTTCACTTTAATTGCAAATATCCGTCTATAAATGTGCCAATATGTTTTCATCGATAATTTGCCCATCAATTCAAAAGTCATTGTAATATCAAAGGTTAGTGAACTGTTCGCTTTAAGCTTTCAGATTCCAAATCTCAATAGAAACTGGGTCAGCATTTATTGCCTAATCAAAGGTTTCAATCGACTGCAGAGACAGTCATCAGTCATTGAGCAATTGAAATTGCTTAGAGAAGGAAAATGAAGTAAGCAAAAAGGCGTTAAATTTGCATTTCGAAGCGCCGTCAGCGTTTGCTTTAATTTTGGCACGCCAACGTGGCAGTTGCAAGAGTAAGAGACTCTTGGTACTCGCTTTATAGGTGTGTCGCCCCCGATAGCTATTGTTTGTTGTACTTGTATTTTGCCAACAGATATCGCTACAGATACATTTGTGACATTTGAATACTTCGTCGGCGTTTTAATAATTGCGCTGTCAAAATGCGTTAGGCGGATACTTTCAAAAGCACAAAGCTAACACCCCACAAAAAACACATCAACGCCAACATTTAATTATAAGCTACATTAAACAGTGACTTTGCTGTTGTTGTTTTTATTATTGTTATGCATAATGAACTTACGCATGCAAAATTAATAAAATTTACCACGCATAACGCACACAAATTTCATTTGCTTGATAGAATTTTAAAATAAATGCGAAGTACGAAAAACAACACCAAAAAAAAAAATACATGATGAAATATAAAATATATATAAATAAATTGCCATAAATGCAATTTGCATAATTTAAAATTTTTGCGAAAAATATGTGCGTGCTGCCAGAATAACCATTAACGTGAAATGATATTTATTTAATGCTGTAATTACGCCAGTGGATGGATTTGATTAAGTCTGACTCTGTGTTGGCAAGTGTGCAAAAAATATGTTGTCGAATGTGTTGTTACAACTAAATACTCTCCTCTCACATAATGTTTTCAGAGTTTCGAGCTGAAACCACAGAAGTGCTTTGTTGTAGGCGAAATATGAATTAGATTTATTAAGTGACTGTCGATAGCTACTTGAAGCTTATATTGATTGTGTTGATTTATTATACTACAGAATACGCGGCATGTTTAAATAGTATTTCCATTTTAAATTTTAGTAAAAGAAGATTAATTACTGAGAGTAAAAACTTTGTATGTATAATACAAATATATTTATTTATTGATGTTTATATTGTACTTATTTAGCTAGTTGAAATCGCTTTAAATAGTAAGAGAAGTGCCAATTCAGATATTCTCACTCGGGTCTTAGTTGCTTTGGATGACGATCTGGTATAATTTGCAATTTATGGTATATTTTTAATGTAGTACTATCTCAATATACCAAATAAAATGAATACCGCACTATTTTGCTTTCCTTCACAATGGTTAGCGGATATCTCACAATATATTTTCATAGCATAAGCTAATATTATAAAAATATATATCTTCATTTCACAAATTATATTCACGCTATTCGCTTTCTTGATTAATGGTGCAGTCAAAATGGCTGAGGATCAATCGATGCCTCATTAAAGATCAATCATTCCACGTTTATTTTCAATTTGAACTGAACAAAACGCAGACAAGTTGTAACTGGTATCGATTGACCAACTACTTATAAATTGTAGTACTCCTCTTCCCACCTCACTGACTGAATGACTAGCTGCTTGGCTGCCACAGCTCATCACACTCATCAGCATTTTACTCGATCCATTCGTTCGCACGCAACACGATGCTCTGGGTGTCTCTCCATAGAGCAGAAAATTCCCAAAGCCATGTGTCATGGCCGCACGCACTGTTCACATCCTTGAAGCTTACATTTCTCAACTGTCAACATTTAACTTTGTCTCTCTACCTTTTTGCATATTGACTTTGACACTTGGCAGTCTTTGTTGCAATTGTCGTTGTTGTTATTTTTGCTGTTGTCGTTGTCATTGCTCGTTGTTCGTTGCTGTTGTGTTGTTGCTGCTGTTAACATATCCAAGTGTCCAGTTTGCTCGTCTGTGAGTCCGTCTGGACAATGAGTTGGACTTGCCTCTTGAACACGCAAAGCGCAGCAGCAGCAGCAGCAGCGTGCAACGTGCAACGCTCAACGTGCAACGTGCAATTGTCAGTGTCAAGCGTGCAACAACTGCAACAGCAAGACAACAACAATGTACCACATTCACACTTGTAAATTGGCATTTGCATATGAATAAAAAGAGTACTTTTGCATATGTGCCATATATTTTGCCTTCTTATTCATAGTTACATCCGCGTAGGCGTTAGCATTTAAGTGAAGCAATAAGAGCAAATGCCACTCTGAAGATCAGTTCAGTCTGATCTGAAACTGGACTACTCCAGTTAAATACTTATGTTTGCCAATTATCCACAATTAAAATAATAATATGTAGGTTTGTTTAATTATTTTAATATGCTTTTAAAATAGTTAAAATAATTTAAATCATTCAATATTGAACAAAAGTTAAGTGAAGTTAATGTAACTTTGGAAAGCAGCAAGGCTTCTTGCTTGGCTTTTTGCTGCTGTGTAAACTTTTTAGTCCAATTATTACTTCCATTACAATGCAAATAAGATAGCTGGTACTGCCTTTAAATTATTTAAATTTGCAACTAAAATGAGTTATAGCAAAATTTTCAAACCGAAAATAAAATACAAAATAAAGAAAACAAATGCTCTTATTATTATTTAATTAAAAAAATGCAATGAGGTGAACGACTGAGGCCTTCAGGAAAATGTATTTACTTTCATGTTGTTACCAATTCACTTTCAAATTTAAACTTGACATAAGCTTTCAATAGTTAAAACTATTAATATGTACTCGCAAAATAATTTCGCTAAGTATTGCACTTTATTTTCACTGATTAGCAAGTTTTAAAGTAGGTTTTGTTTTTATTTAAAATCTGTATTTAGTATAGAACATTTTCGTTAATATTGTACCTATTATTTTACCAATTCCAAGTTTATGAATTGCACAGAACATAGTTGCAAATTAAGTGTTGTTCAATAAAGCATGTATTTGCTCAGATTTGTGCATATTTCAATTGATCAGATTTTGAATGGATGTGTTCAGTAGCATCTGCAATCCTTCTAATGCATATTTACACTGTCCGGTGCCTCGATGTCTGTCTCTCTCTCTCTCTCTCTCTCTCTCTCAGTCTCTCTCCACTTTTTTGCTAGCTCGATGTCCAGTGGATCATAAAAAATGTTGAACACGTATCCCTGGTCATGTTGACAACTACCAAATGCAATTAACAATTGTTCCCGGCAATTGTCGACTGTTCACACACCAACACATAGATAGTTAGATGTATGTACGTATGTGTGTGCATACATACATACATACAATGCACCGTTAGATGTGCTCTCAAAATGGATGATGCCCTTTGGCACCTGTCGTCGTCGTAATCGTCGTCGTTTGCATAGTTTGTCGGCTCTCTGCAAAATTAGCTGCTGATGTTGCTGCTGTGCATAGTTGCTGCTGTTGCAGTTGTTGTTGCTGGTCAGAGCAACAACAATTGTAACTGCATTATTTGCACGTAGCCAAAGCTCCGTTCTCTCTCTTCCTGCCCCCTTGGGCTGACTGTGCTGCCATTAATGCATAATTTTGCCAAACTATTTTGAGGTTTGTTTGCCTGCCAGGCGACCCGACCACAGTAGCTGCCAAACCCAAATCGTCTACCACCCCCCACCCCCCAATGAGTAGGCCAATTTATTTGTCATGTCAATATTAACAACGTGTAGTCAGAGGAGTCTTCAGCAGACATCGACAGTGCAGTGCAGGACACATCGACAGACAGCCAGACGGACAAACTGAGAGAGTCAGATAGACAGAAATACTATCCATACTATTACAGTTCGTAGTTGCACCAGGAACCAGGAACCCAAAACCAGACTGGAATATTTTACAGTGCCTTCGCTTTAGTTTGGTTTAGTTTCCCTTCCCCTTCCGCCACTGTCGACGCTCTCGATATTCTCCCCTTCCGTATCTAACTGCTTGTTTTGCGGTTTTTGGTGCTGTCAACTTGCCAACTGACAAATATTTGCTAAACATAAGAGTGGAAACTGCAAGAGTGAAAATTCTGATAGGTGGAAAGAGACAGAAAGAGCGATGGAGAGAGACAGAGCGAGAGGGAAGACAGCACTGCAATTGCCATGTAAATTTAATTAGAATTTATTGAAGAGTTCTCAGTTTGGACTAATGCAGTCAACTAATTTCCATTAAAACAAATGCATATGTTGGAGTACTTGCAACATGTGTGCAAAATAATACTGCATATATGCTGGACTTGTGTGAGATTGTGGCTCTAGTTAACGGATCTTGTCTGAATTATGCATGACAACAATTGTAAATTGCATTACAAAGGAATCAAGTTGAAATTGTATATTAAATTTACAAATTACAGAATTCTTTGAATCTATCGGTGATAATTTAATTGTATAACTAAATAATTATAGAATTATTATTCTTATTATAATAAATTTGTATCTATAATAAGTGATTTAGTTAAAAAATAGATTAGACCTGTTAAATTATACACGATTTACTTTAATTCCAATGCTAAACCTAAAGTTTACTATATAAACATAAATTGTCCAAAAATAAGAAAGTCATTTGAAAAATATTATTAAGCTTGCATTCAAATATATATATTTAACTGAGTAATCTTATCAATAAATAAAATAAATTTTACGTTCAGATATGTGTCGAATAGATACCAAAAAAGAATAATACCAGAGAACACTGTTTTATTTAATTCTGTGTTTAACACTTTCCAGCTGCTTGGCACGCTTTTGAAATTCAACAAAAAAAAATATATTAAATCTACAATTACTCGTCATCTAAAATTACTTTTTGGAAGTAATCAATAACACAAATTGCTCTGTAAATGAAGTTAAAGCACGCTAAAACAATTGCCAAGATCTTAAGTTTCAACAAATTCTCCTAAACAACGCATGTTGCGTCTCAAGTTTCAGAATTACTGTAACAATAACGTATTTTTTTTGTGCTTTGTCCGAAATAGTAAAAAAAAGCAATTCTATGCCCGAATACTGAGAAAACGCGTCTCAATTAGCTTGCGATCCCGAAGCCAATCAGAGTGCGAGTACAAGGCCTCAAATTATATTTTATGATTTCCTGTCAATCTTAATGAATGTCTCTAACTGCAGCAGAAATACTTATGGATATGGGCATGTTTATAAGGTCTTATGAGTAGCAGCTCGAAGCAAGTAATAACCATGGCAATGGCAACTGATTTGTCGGCAATGAAGCGTGGCTAATTGCAAACACTCGACAAGAGGTCCATAACTTGTTGACTGCTAATGAAGTCATAAGTGGGACCTCAAATGCCAGCAAAGAAAGATGTAGACTCTTGGTTCTATACCATGTTATATACTATAACAATAGCGAAAAACCAGGGCGCCTCTCTTTGCCTTTAAGCCGAGAGAGGCCCAACCCACAACACAACACAACACAACAGAAAAGAACAAGTATCGCAGTCAGCAGTCGGTGCCACAAACTGAGGCGCAGCCGCAACAGTTGCAACATTTTTCATACAATTTTTCAACGCCTTGGCCAAAGATTTATGATCGCAAAATGCGTGACTGCCCACGGAGAGGGCTTCAGCTTGGAGGATTGGATTCCGTATATATCAAGGAGTGGGGCCATCGGGTATTGGCCACTTGGCTTCGGGTCGGATTGTGGATGGTTGGGACACGCATGTGGCCAACGACTTTCTTCCTTGTTAATTTCATGCGAATTGTGAATGCAGAACCATTCCCATACAAAGTTGCAATTCCCATGTTAAATATATATGCTCAATCAACATTTTGATTACGCGCTATTCATTTTAATACGATCATACGTGTTGCCACACCAAATGAGCTATATTAATCAGCGAGTCTAAAAGGGTTACAGCTAAGAACTGAAGATGGAGTTTTTACGATTCGCTTTTTCACATAATAAATATGCGAACGCGTTACAATTTACACAAGTGGCATAGCAATATTGTTGAATAATGTGACGAGAGGTATATTAAATATTTTAAAATTATGGAATTACTAGATTTTTATTGATATTATATTTTAATTTAATATAAACTTAGATAGGGTGTTAAAGAGACATGTTTTAAATGAATTCAGATGCACAAATAAATGCATTTCTAAATTGATTTTCTTGTCGTGATTAAGATAGATTAAGAGTTTTTTAGGTATGTAATATGAGGTATATTATAGGTAGGTAGGACCGGCTGCCCCTGTACCGGTATTTTTATGAGAAGTTGCATATAGATATACATACATATGTATATATTTTATATTATACTATTGAAACTTTATATTGTCAATTTTTATTGTCAATGAATTTGAAATCTTCTGCCTTTAAAATCTATAAGCAACAGCAAAGGTTTTACATTAAAAACTCACATATTTTTAATGCAGTAAACCAGCATTTTTAAATAAATTAGATAAATTTATATACAGAAACTCAATTTTGTATACCTAATTTTAATTCTTGTAGTTACTCATAAATTGAATCACTTTTTATTATCATATTCTAGGTACTATGCTATTCACTTTTTTTTATTATTTTTGTTTTCTGGGCATGAAGCCAAACGAAACGTCAGTAATTTTGCTAATTAGTCAGAGATTTCATATTCAGGGAATTGCACATATGTAGTTGACTAGGAAAACCTACATAGAAATAGATCTGAATAATAAAAAATCTACATTTTCGTCAAGCGTTCGTGGGCGTTGCATTTTGTCAAAAGCGACGAGAATATTTTGTGCAACATAAGCGAAAAGTGAGACGCGCAGCTGCAAGTTGCACGTTGCAAGCTGTCGGATTTGGCTGTCGGGTTGCATGTGGGTGGTTTGACTGCGTCTGTCTCCGACTGAATCTGCATCTGCAACTGCGTCATCATCATTATCATAAACTGTGCAACATGATGATCATCATCAGCATTAAGATTTATGTTTGTGTTTATGCTGCCGGTTGACATTTCCGTTGCGCATTGCGCGCTGCGCTGCGCCTCTTCAATCAAAAGACAAGCGCGAAAAAAATGTTCATCACGTACCAAAAAAAAAAAGTGCACAACAAATAAAAGCGCAAAAGAAACTGCTAGCGGACAATGCGAATCAAAGTGGCAGACAATAAAAAAGCAAGCCAAAGCGATAAAAAGATAAGACACGTTGCCACAGATTGCAGCTGCGACTGTGACTGCAACTGCCACTGCCACAACTCCTTCCTCGTCTCTCTTCAGTCTGTCAATGGTATTTAATGAATGAGCAGTGCTCCAAGTGACCATTGAGCAATCAGCAAAGCAACAGCATTAACATTTAACGCTCAAGTGCACGTCAGAGGGCCAAACGAGTAACTAAGACAGAGAAAGCGAGAAAGAGAGCAGCGACTAGAGAGAGAAAGAGTGAGGAACAGCGAACACTTCAGCTGATTGAGTGGAGTTTCAACTGTGCTGAGCGCAATTGTCGAAAGTTGCTCGAGTGTTGTTTGCAATCGCTTAGAACAAGAACACAGCAAAATACTTGCACAAAGGCAGACGAACTTCAGTCGAGAAATATTGAAGCCACATCCTTAATATCATTAATGAAGGTTCAACAGGAAAAGTTCCGGAGATCCCACCGAGTGCTGACAAATTGCAATTCATTTAAGACAGAAAAGAAATAGTCAAAGAAATCTTTCATCTTGTGTAGAGTCTTTTTTCATTATTTTGATAAAAAGAAACCGAGTCACAAATCTTCAGATTAATCCTAATTGATTAGTAATAACTTCTTCACATTGCATTCCAATTCAAATGCCAAATGATGACAATCTTTTGCTCTTAAGTACTGCGTCCATTCTAAGCTTAGGTAATTAAGCTGTGCTTTTGTCCCAGCGCCAATCGCTGTGCGGTATTTTTGTTGCCCCCATCTGATTTCTTGGGAAAACTGTTCACAAAATATATTTATCTTATAATTAAGTGTCTTTAAGTGGCTTTGTGGCGGCTCTTTGTCTTCAGTCCTAAAGGGTTCAGGCAATTCAACAGTGTTGCTGTTACTGTTGTACCATAAATTTCAAATTTGTAACAGCCAATGGCACGCGTCACACAACTTCTTGTTCTCACTGTTGCTGTTGTTGTTGTTGTTGTGAATCGTATTAAATTCGAATAAATTCATCAAATAATTCAGCTGAAGGTTTTTGAACTCGCCGTCGAATTAAACCGGTTGACCAGCTGAATGAGTCAGTTAACCAGGCTCTCTGACTGACGTTGTTGCACTTGGTCATCTGCTCCCTCCGTCTCCGTCTCGGTCTGTCCATAGAGCTCTCGTCCAGACTGCAGTCAAGGTCAATGCGGGCGCAGTTTATTTGCGGTTTTCAGTTTGTTTGCCAATAGCAAAAGCTACGGTTTAAGCTTTGTTTACGGCTCAACAGCGACCAACGCAACATTTTGTGGTGCTAATTGTGGCGTCTCTGGACCTCACACCATGCCACACACCAACCCAGAAAACCGCATTAAGAACGGAAATGGGCGCTACAAATTAGCGCGACGCAACGGTTTATATCTCTCTCTGTCTCTCTCTTTCTGTCTCTGTCTCTGTCTGTCCGTCTGTCCGAATTCCCGTCTGTGTGGTCAGGGCCCGAACATTTCTTACAAAAGTAAACAAATTATTTGATTTCATTTGTTTTCTGTTGCCTGCGGTTTGGGCTTGTTAAGGGCCAACAACAACAACAAACACAGTTTGGCGGCAAAACTTCAACCAAAAGTTTTACGTTTTTTTTTTCGCTCGTTTTGTGGGCGAATTGCTTCTTTTTTTTTAATTATATGGCGGCAACAATTGATCGCTTTTATAGTATTGGCAGCACTGCTAACCGGCAATCAAAATGCTTTTAATCATAAACTATCAAAAGTTTAATTGATGCGGTAGCTGCGATTGAATTTAACTCAGATTTCGGGCGTGTCCTTGTACAATTTACTGAGAAGGATATTTTTGAAGGTTTCTACTGCTAAAGAAACTGAGGTGTGAAAACGATGTGATTTAATTAAAGATCTTTATGTCGCATAAGTATCAGTGCCTGTCAGTCAGTTAATCAATTGAAAGAATATTCAAATAAACTACAAATGGACAAACGTCTAAGATATACAAATATATATTTAATACTTATACGGATACCAATTTTAAATAGACAAATAATATTAAAACTTTAATAATATTAGCATAAAGTTTATAATAATATAATAATAAAAAAATAATATTAAATAAATTCTACAGAAGCTCTTCAAAGGGAATCAATTATTTACCTAACGAAGACTTATTCTGAATATCAGTAAGCAAATAACAATAACAAACAACATAAGAATTACCTACTAATAGTGAACATTACTATTTAAAAAAGTCAATTGTTTGAAAAATTGTTTAATACTATATATGTCAATTAAATATTAACGTTAACCATTCGTTTTTAGTCAATATAATACAAAACAGTACAAAGTGTCTATTGCCTAAAATAATTGAAAAAGACAATTTTCTCAGTTGACCAACTACTTTTTTTCCCTTGTGACTGCAGAGCATGAAATAAAGTTTAGCTGCAAGTAGACCAAAGCTGCACTTGGCCTGGTCGACAGCAAGCCACTAGCCAAGGCCTGCTAATCAGGCAGCTAGGCAGCCAGCCAGGCAGACATATTGTGAGGTTAGTCTGCACATTAATGCCATAGGCAAAACTCGGTCAAAACTTTCAGCATGCCTTTCGATTCGCAACGTTTCTAATCGATTTGTGCACGACAAATGGCAAACGGTATTTGTCTCTATGTCTTTTGTCTCTCTGGTCTCTAGTCTCTTAGTACCCCTCCTCCCCCTCGCTTTGTCTTGTGTCTCGTATAACTGTGTCTAGTAACAACTTCCGCAACACATTTGTCCAATTTGCAAAACACATTTCCAATGCTCAATTGTGCCCAATTATTTTTGGCATGTGCGGCAAAAGGTGTGGAAAGTATTTGCAAAGCCATAAATTGTCTTGCCAATTAGTTGGGCTGCTCTTAGACTCAATTAGCAGGCAACTGTGGAACGTCGTCTGAAAGCTTACCAAAGTGTGGTCCAAATACTGATCTTCATTTCTCTGAACTGTTGCTTACAAAACCATAAGTAAGATCGTTTGATTTAGCTTGAAATTGATTGGAAATGCTAAGATATTAGCTAAAAAGCTATCATAGTTCATATCTGAAAACTTTTCAGTAGAAGAAAAAGCAGCTAATTCCAATTTTGTCAAATTTCAAGCGAAACCAAAGTGTGGAACGCTCTTAATGAGTTATTTAGCGTGGCTCAGAAATAAAGTTGAAATTGCAGTATTTAAGTGTGCTTTTGTGTAAAGCATGACAAATTAGCTTGCGCCTTAAATTTCCAAGCTGCTTTGACGCCAAGCTTTACATAGATGCCAGATGGGAGATAAATTTGCTTTAGAGACTTAAGTTATTACATGGGAAAAATAAACAGTCTATAAAAAAAGATAATATCTATAAAGACCGGATTTCACATTTGTTTGTATTATTTACGTTATTTTAATGCCAGTATTATTTAAAAAGTGTCACCAATAATGATTTTGTGTGGCATAGAATAATAAACACTTATAGATGGTACAATTAATATTTTTCTTTAGTTTTCTGAAATCTGATCTGATCTTTAAATTTAATTTATTTCGTTCAATAGCTTAAGCTCAATACTTCTTGAGTAGCTTGTAATATTGTTTTAAACATTTTAATCTAACAATATGCTTAAGTTATTTTAAGTAAAAATAATAGGCTTTGATTAAGTGCTTAGACTATTAAAGATTCTAAGACTAGTAAGATAAATTAAAAATAAATTAACTCTATTCCTTACTGACTTATTTTCTCATATATTTTATATATGATATTTTGGTTAAAGCTGAAGATTTTCTAGACATCTGTATTTATTTCATATATTTTTTCAATTGAAGCAATAACCTTGCACAGCTTTTTCGTGCCACATGTTGAAGGCGCGCAAACACACACTTCAACTTATGTACAATACACTACACTCGACGCACTCGAAATCGTGACTCATCATGTGGCAGTGGCAGGCAGCTCGATATGCAGCGAAACACAGCTCGAGGCCAAAGTCCAAAAGCCGTTGCAACAACAGCCGTTTGTCGTTCGCTTTACCCTGGCTAGACAAAAAGCCTAATTCTGTCTAGCCAACAGCCAACAGCTGACAGCTGCAGCTCTATACCTCTCAGTCTCATTCGTGGCAACGAGTGCTACATATGGTCAGATGGTTAGAAGCAATAAAAGCCCATTGTCACACCATCAAAAGTCGAATCGTGTGCCTGATGCTGCTGCTGTTTTGCCTGTTTGTACGAATTACCCAGAAATTAAATTTAATGTGTCCCAAATCTTGTTAAATTAATAAACAGCTAAGCTCTTTGACAGCACCGAAAGGGGAAAGAGATAGATAGAGAGAGAGAGAGTGAGAGCATCACTGAGCTTAGCCTGGCTTTCCGTTTCGTGATGAATCGCCCGAAAAAAGCCAACAACAAAAATTGCCATCACGCTGTATCTGAATCTCTGTCATTGATAAATAAAACCT
Organism: Drosophila albomicans; assembly: GCF_009650485.2. NCBI lineage: Eukaryota > Metazoa > Arthropoda > Insecta > Diptera > Drosophilidae > Drosophila > Drosophila albomicans. Next base: position 8,954,567 of record NC_047628.2, on the reverse strand, counting down.
CATTAGCCGCCTTTTGCAGCTGGTCTAAGCTCGACTCTAACTAAATAACTGACTAACCGGCTAAACTCACTGACTGATAGCCGACATTGACTTTGGGTTCAACGCTCAGCGGGGTGGCGACCCCATGAACTGAAAAAAAAAAAAAAAAAAAAAACAGCCACTACTACCAGTTTGCTCTGAGTGAAGCCAAGAGTGTCGAGGAAACCACACAAGTGGTGCTGGTTTATTAAAAAATTTTGACAAGGCGCTGATAACAATGCCACAACAGGGAACCCTATAATAAGGTCATCATTAACAACAATCGTCATAATAATAATTATAATTATGTAATTTGTATTTTGAATGGCTTATTTAATGGCCAGCATCTCACTTAGTCCATTTTGAAAAAGAATTCAATTTAACGACAATAATAAACTAGGTAAAAGATTCATTGAATTGCGAAGAAAGGTAACAAGATGAGGAGCGCATCAAACACAGGGGCGTAGAAGAAATTTCGAGGGGGTTTAATTTTCGAATCATTAGAAATATGTACAACAAGCATTCAACATTAGAAACAACTATGAAAGAGGTGTAGGTAGAAATTGATTGGGGTTTCCAAATGTACAGATGATGTATAAAACTGTTATAAAATGTGTAGGAAACGGATGAATAAGCGAATAAGGGAAGTGAGGGAAATTAGAGAAATTGTGGGTAAGGTTTCAAGTATGAAATTCGCAAAAATGTTAACAAGCTACCAGTTTGCGCTTAAAAGCTGTGCAATTAAAAACCAAAGGCGTAACATTTATGATTGACAGTTCAACTGTTTTTGGCTTAAGAACATTTTTAAATTTGTTAATAGTAATTTTAGAAAATTAGAAAAGAAATATATCGGCTTCGTATTCATTTAATAAAATAATGAAATATTAAAGGTCAATACATGTAAGAACAACGACTTTTGTTTGTAAGTATTAGCAAAAATTCGCACAAACTATGAAAAACTAGAAGAAAAAAAATACTAAGAAAGTGTTAGAATAGACTAAGGAATATATTTCATTTCATCTTTTCTTAAAATACTTAGCCAATAAGATGATTTATAAATATTTGCAGAGCTGCAACAGAACAGAACATTTCACACATTGCAATTGTTTCAACCAGTCATTCATTCTATTCAAGCTATTGTGTTGAATGAATCATTCCCCTTTGAACTAGGCCTCTGGACTAAGCTACAGCTGTGGGTCTCTGTTAGCTGGAATATGGGCACGTACTTTATTTTGGACGCACACGCCTTGCCACAAAAGGCCAAGTTGTATATGAATGTAGGTGAAATGTTGCCGCCGCTGTCATTGCGTACAACAAAAGGCGAGGCAAAGGCAGAGAGGCAAAAGGTTCATGCTCGTATCCCAAAAATGGGACAAAAGCGAATCCAAAACGGAACAGTGAAAGTCATAAATGTATGAATGTTGCATGCAACTAGCCAAAGGAAAAGGACATAAACACGCGGCGCAAATTGTGCGTAGGTAACAAAGTAGGCATTATATCTAAATAGAGGGCGTGGCACACTCGCACGCCTATCATTTGACAGTTGGTGTCATGATAATTAGCCCAAGAGTTTTAGCTGCGTTGAGGGTCTAATTTCTGTGGCATGCGTGTTGTTGTCTGTGTGTGTGTTGACTTCTTTTTTTTTGGTATTCTTCTATTTTTTATGACTCGTCATTGTTTATGTTGATTTGATGTTAATTTCTGGCGTTTTATTTTACGGAAAATTGATAAAGATCTTCCAACAAAAATTTACCTCTCTCACTCTCTTTTACTTGTTGGCCCAGACTTCGAGTTTCAGCTCCAGCTACTTGACCCGCATGCAACGCGGGGGCCACTCGAGTGGCTCAAATGAAAAAGTGGCAGCAGAAAGTGAAGTTGAACAATTGGAACAGGCGATTTCAAAACGCTAATGAAACTCGCGCACTTTTCAAACAATTTATAATTGTTGCAAGAGCATTTCAAGCAATCAACAAACGCGCACAATTAAGTCAATTTCTTTTTATCTGTTATTTTTTCTTTCAATAAATTAGCATGAAATCAGCATAAGACAATTTCTATAAATACTCGCAGTTGCTGTCTGCCTTTAATTGAACCATTTAATTTGCACACTAATCATTTTATTTGCCGGCTTTTTTTCACACGCACGAATGTAACATAAATTTGCCATCAGCTGCTTTTAATTAGCCATCAATTTATGGCCGAAATGTTTTCAGCTGATTCGCAAAAGCCAAACAAAAACTTCGACACGTTTTTTTCTTAACAAGAATCAGAGAAAACTCGCGCAATTCAAACGTCGTACGACGCGATTAACAACCGACGACAGCAACAGTTGGTTGCCGACTGCAGAAAGAGTTCGTGAATGATCGTAACGTAAGTCAACGAAGTGTTTGATGATCGTTTCGTCTCGATTGTCTTGCATTCGGTTACGAGTTACGATCATGTTCGATTGTGCTAGTCCAGATGCTACAACTGTTTTCTGTTGCTGTTGCTGTCGATGTTGTTGCTGTTAGACCAGCTGTTGACGGGGGTGTTGCGACTATTGGCGAAAAGCCGGTTTATTGTTGCGCTGTCAAGTCAACGTTTTTATGTTGCTAAGCATTTAGCGGGAAAATAGCTGTCTTTTTGATGCCTATTTGTGAAAATTGCATTGCAAAGTTATCTTTTTAAGCTTTAACTTCATTCAATGTCGATTATTGTAGAATATTCAAATTAAACTTTTTTTAGCAATTTAAAATTATTACTGAAAATAAAACAATGGATTGTAACCCTAAATTTTTTATGGATTGTGAATTATAATTAATAAAAATAAAAAATTTTATTGAAAATGTAATTAAATGAGAATGAGCAATTGACAATTACTAATTGTTCTTTATTTATAATGAAGCTTATACTTTAGCTATTTTATAGCTAACGTATTTACATCTTATACTGCGCAGCATTGAAATGTTGCTAACGCACATGTTGCTGTGCAACATTTTGTATGAACATGTTTCCAGAGAGTGTAAATTGATTTTGCGTGTGTTGCTGACTGATCTGTTGCTCTCATCTTACACACGTCTTTCGCATAGTATTTGTTGCTGTTTCTTGTTTTTGTTTTTTGTTTTGCTTTGCTTCTTCCCAGACATAAACACATTTTCGACTCTTCGATTTTGATTTTTATTTTCTTGACAGTCGATCGCACTGTGTCGTGGGTGTGCATGTGCGTGTGTGTGTGTGTGTGTGTGTGCGTGTGCCTGCTGCGTCGTTCTGAGCGCAATGAGTAAACAATTTTTAAATGGAATTTTCAATAAGTCATCAGACAGCAGCAGCAACGCAGCAAACTGAACCATTCACAGCCTCCGCAACAACTGCTTGATGGATTCTGTTTACTCTTTTTTTTTGCAATCGTAAAGTAAATGACGACATGACGACTTGACAACTGGCTGGCAATCAATAAGCCCCAAATGAATGAGCATAAATATTCATTCATTAAAAAATTGGCGAGTTCAATAGTTTCATAAATTTTAATTGCAAAAACGTGCAGCAATTACAAAGCGAGACAACTCCGAAGTACACTCGAAACATAAGAAGAGCAAGAAGAGGAAGATATGGTATTCAAGTCACTTCAACGAATCGAGCTCTTTGCCACACAGCTGGTTGAAAGTAGGCCAAGTTGTTGAAGTTCTTATAAAATATGATTTATGGCGGGCAGCCGTGTGCCCAACATAACAAAACAGTCAGCGAGACAATTGAACGCATTTGCATGCATAAATAAGCGATGATAATTATTATGAACCTTACCAAATGATTATTTAGATTATTATTATGGTTGCTCTTTTGGATAAGTGACAACGGATTATTATAAATAATATTAATCGAATAGATTGACAAATTATTTCCATCTCAAATAAGTCGGGTAATTTATTATTTCAGATACATTTCAAATCGTAGACTTAAAGGTAAAACAATAAAATATGTATATATAAAAACTATATAATTTACACTTTTCTCTCCTTATTTATGCCTTGAATTGCTGATACTTAAAATGCTTTTACATAGAAATGCACTTCGACATTCGAAAACTTCAAGAGAAAAATATCCCACATAAAATTCAGAAAGGATTACACAATTTAAGAATGAACTAAAATTTCAGCGGAACTGTTGAGCTGTTAACCCCTTTCGGATTGGGTTCATTGGGAGTTGACAGGGGCGACTACATAATCCGGCTAAGTGATAAATTACAGTGAACTTTTGCGTTTGGCCTTCACTCGATGCCATAAAAAAGTAAATACAAAAGGAAAGGAACAACAGCCGAAAATGTTGACCCAAAATGATGCCCATAAATTTGAAGACGAAAAACCTGTGCTCGCGTGGCAAGTGAATGCTTGAGCATATTCCCCCATGAAATGTGTCTGAAAATATGTAAATATATGAACATGTATGTCCATATATATTTGTTTATATGTATGTACATCTCTGTAAGTAGTAAAATACTTGGGATCTGTCTAAATTTAGCAACGCATCTTGCGGCAAGCCAATGGCAAAATGAGGTCGTCCGTGTGGCATGAAGCGTGGAGCGTTTGATGTCTTGGCCAGATCCGACTGATTGCCTGTCAGGCAGCTGCAATTAGAGGTGAAGAAAGAGAGAGACAGAGAGAGAGAGAGAGAGACGAAGATCTTTCCAATCCGATCTGCGCCGTGTGTCTAATTAAGTGCGTGAATCTTGGCAAGAGTTTTGCAACCGAAAATAGAACAATTTTCGTTTCAACACAATTTTCGGCTGTGGCTGCCACTATTGCACTTCCGCCACACACAAACAACAACCAGATTCAGGAGTGGGAATAAAAATCCGAAACAACACAGCGGACAACAAGTTCAAACATGTCCTAGCTAGTTATCTCTCGCCTAATACCCTTCTTTAGCTCCTCTCACTTTGCTCCCATTGGCAATTATTGCAGACTCTGGCCACAGTTAAGCATCAGTCGACATCCAAAAGCTACAGCATAGTCCCAGCAGACACACACACACACTCATACACTCAGCTCATGTGGGGATTTACATTTGTAATTAGCAAAGCTTTGCGAAACTTTGACGAATGCGCAGCCAAAAACGAAAACATTAACAACAACAAAACTAGAGCAACAACTACAACTGTCGGAATGAGTTCTACCACATGTTTTTGTTGTTGTTGCTTGTTTCTAAACAAACAGCAGATGCGCAGTATATCGATAAACATTTACATAACAGCAATACTATCTCATAGCTTACGCGATTAATAGATAAAGGTTGGAGGTTGATGTTATAAAGAATAATAGGAAAATTTCAAAGAATTTCACTGTTACACTTAGCTTTTTGAGCATCTATGATATGTTTAAGCTATATATTTTAGTTTGTTTTTTAAAAAATAATATATTAATATAGAATTTTTAAATATTCATAGCAAAATATGCGATAGTTAGATACACAGTGTTCTTACTAATGTATTTTTGGATTCTTATTAAGTAAGTAAGCTTTTGTTCAGCGCTTTTAAACATTTAGTAGGTTATTTAATAATTTTGAAAACTGTATGAAGCAATTATGTGTGGTGAAGAGAATGAAGAAAAATCGAGAAGCAGAATTACAATAACTTAAAAATAAATTTATGTAGCACACGTTATAAAATGTGTAACAATTTATGAAGGTAATTATTCGACCTAGATTCTCTTTATTTTATTGCGTAATAACTGTTTACACAGCATTCAAAATATTTAATATTTATAGAATTTTGAATACCTAGGAGAGAATAAGTAACACCCAAACACCTTATGCAAAACATATGTTTCCCTAATGGTAGAGCACCAAACAACATAAAAACCACATTACAAAAATGTAAACGAAAATTATTTTCCGTGTTATGCTTTATTTGTTTCATTTTTATGTTTTGTTTGAAGCTTGTTTCAGTTCTTTTTAATGGCATACGTGGCGTATGATTAACAAACTTTTCGATAATCAACTTTTGACGTAGCCACTTTGCTGAGCTTAAATGCGGCAAAATGAGGAAAATTGGAAAATTGAATTTAAAACTGGAAGCGGAAATGGGGAAGGAAATGAAGAAGGAAACTCAACTTTAATATGCCAACTGTACTTGAAAGTTTTGTGTGAGTTTTTCTCATTCTTTACTGCCTGCTGATGCGGCTGCTGCTGCTGCTGTTCACGTGCAACGGTTAATTTATGCAACTTGTGGCACAGCCATTGATTGGCTGCCACCCAACTTCCATGTCCCCTACAGCAGCTTAATTTGTGTACGGAATTTATGGGCGCAGCACGTGCAAAAGGCCGACCAGAAGTTTTTACCGCCTGATTTGTGGTTACAAAACTTTGCTTTTCTTTCTTTTCCTCGCAATTGCAACACAGATTTTTCCTGCTGTTTGTGTGTGAGGCAGCTTGTGCAAGTCGACTAAATTTAGCCAAATTGAAAGCTTTGCTCTACTTGCCCCTTTTCCGAGATTGTTAACTTTAATGTGGCCATAAAATCGTTGCATTGTTTGCACAATTAAGAACAACAGGAGATAATAAAAAAATAACATTAAAATTGTTTCATGAAAAAAGAACGAGAACCAAGGAAAAACTGTTGCCTCTCCATGAACTTCAATGTTGAAGTTATAACATTGCATATGCTCAGTGCCTCTTGGTGGCAACTTCTCTGCGACTCCTCGACATTTGCTACCTAAGCAGATTTCATTTTAGATAAAGCCAACGTCAGCTTCTGCATCGCACATCGAACGTTGCAAATGGCTGATAGAATAAGGTCCTGTATATGCAGGACGAGGGGAAGAACTCGTATTTTATGCATTCGAGAGACTTACGCCCCAAAGCCTCGTTCCAATTGAAATCAAGTGAAGCTCTCCTCATTTGAATAGCTAACAACAGCAGAGCAGATGCATTAATGATAATGCCAACAAATTGAAAGCTAACGAATAGTTTAAACAACAAGAACATATTATCCTGAGTGCTAGCCAGAGAATTTAAGCTGCCAGATAGAGATTTTTCACACAAATTTAACATTATTTATTCATTTAAAAACTAGTTTAAATTGCAATTTAAATGGAAATCAATCATCTGTACAAACAACTTTAAGAAAGCAAAGAAACCCTCAAACAACAGCTTAAAGCTGTCAGGTTCAATAAAAGTGTTCATTCATCCGTGTTCCAAGTAAAAAGCAGTTGAGCGCATTTAATCGAGCTATTGTTTTACTTTAATTACATAATAATTGACTTTTGTGTGTTGCTGCAGTGCTAATAACTGCAAACAGCTTATGGAAAAGGCAGCTCAAAAGCAGCTCAATGTCCAAGACAAGCAATAATAATAACAGCAACAGCAGCAGCAGCAGCACGAACAACAACAATAGCAACAACAACAACAGCAGCAACAACATCATCATAAAGGCAATCAGTGCAACAACAGACAAACACATAACAGCTAACGGAACAGCAACAAGCTGAAGAACAACAACAATCATAACAAAGATAACAAGAACCTATTACAATAGCAATTTGGCAACAAAAGGCGTTGCCTGCAACTGACAGAATCATCTAGAGATGAGCGCGTGATGAACTTTTTGCGTTAATTCCAAATGTGAAGCTCACGTAACTTCTTCATCGCTTACTTTAGTTATTACTCAATGGGCAGAATATCTTGTCGATAATGCCCTCCCACAGTTAATATATTAACTTGGTTTTTTATAGTTATTATTGTTAAAGAAATTAAAGTAATTAAATAATACTTTTTAAAGATTTTTCTTTTCCATAATCTTTTAAAGTTTAATTCCTCATTTCTTTCTAGATTTTTTTATTATTTTTATAAATAAGGTTCTTCAATTTTAATTATTTTAAACAGTCACACATTGCCAATTATTTTACCATAAATCGAAAATTTCATTCCTTATTCTGTTAAAATGCCTCCCATTTTCATAAGCATTTGAAGAAAATTTTTACCAAAAGAGCTTTACTATATTATCTCTATAAAACTTTAAATTTACAAAATAATAAATCAAACAATCAATCTGTTAACATTTTAAAATTGTATTTTAAAAGTTGAGTAATATTTATGCTTTATTTCTATTCTAAATTCAATACCTCTCTACTAATTGATTCAACAATTTTTACGCTTCACAACGTCGTGTCACGACACGCTCTCCGCTCTAGCCATTACTACACGCGCTGGACCAGCAATCTAGTCCAGGCAAATGGAGCTCAAGACAGAGTTGAGATGGCCAATTATATAAGACGCAGCCGGGCTTATTTTGATTTAATTTCTCTTTTCAGACTTTACGTTTACTCTTATGTTATTTACATATTTGATTGGAAAAACTTTCGTGTGTGTGCGAGTGTGTGAGTGTGGTAACTTGGCTTTTCTCTGTTGCTTGCCATATACCTTTTGGGTTTTTAGCTCTCAAAGAGGGATGAAGGAAAGCAGGCAACAGACAAAAGGACAAAGCCCAAGCAAAATCAAATTAGTAACGTAGTAAAATTCGTTGCAAATTTTGCTCAGATTTCCCTTTGTCACAAGGAAAGCAAATTGAAGGGAAAAACAACGATTAAAAGAAAATTATTTAAATAGAAATATAAACTCTTTAAAAGGAGAAACTATATTTGGCAGGTGTCAAAAATAAAACAGCAATTAGAAAGTTTAAAACCAAATAAGAAAATATTGATTTTCATAGAGATTTGAACATCTCAACTTGATGAGTAAAAGTTTTATTTTAAGGAAGTTTCATACTTTTAAACCGATTACAAATGCAAACTTCATAATTCTAATTACGTTAGGCGATGTGTAACTTCTAAATAAATATTTGAATGCATTTACAAATTACAAAACCAAATTTTGGTTTAGCTTTAAAGCTTGCTGCAAAAACTGCAGCCTTGACTTTTTTCTTTAAATGCATTTGCCAAGTGCCGCCGTCAAAGTTGACTTTGAACACTTTTACGTTTCGCTGATTTTTCGAGAGTTGCATTTTCTCCCTCTCTGGATCTGTTTCCCATTGCAAACGACTTGCCCAAGTCCTGAGTCCTAAGTCCTGCATGTATATCTGGATGTGTGTGAGTGTGTGTGAGATTTTGCCCACATTTGACTACAGGACCTGCTGTCGTCGTCACTCATTAGAAAAACGTTGCCAGCAAAACCAAAGTGGTAAAAAATTGCAGTACGTGTTGCAAGTTGGCAGGGACAGAAAGAGAGAGAGAAATCTAGAGAAAAAAGTGCATGTAAAGTTTGAAAAGGAGAAAAAGAAACTAAGAGAGAAAAAGTTTATTACAAAGTTTGGAGTGAAGCACGCGGCAAGAGCAATGGAAAAGAAAGAAAACGAGAATGAAAACGAAAACTAAAAGTTTAATATTTGATTTAAAAGTTGATAAAATTTACTTTAGTCTACACTCAACTCGACGCTCTGCGTGTTATTTGTTTTTATTGAATTTATTTGAATGTGTCTTGGACCGAGTTCTCGCTTCTTTTTTGTGTGATTGTGTGTGTGCCCCTTAGGAGAACGTGATGCAAAAGAAAGGCTGGGCTTCTGCAGGCTCCACAGAGCGTGTTGTCTCAGTCAGAGCGTTGATTTTTCATTTCACCGTGCAAATATGAAAAACAAACTACGAATGAAACGCAACAATGGCCCAGCTGCAGTCATGAAAATGGGGAAAATTTTCCAAATGCTTTTGTTTGTTTGCGCTGAAATGGAAAACGCGGCCAACAGCAGCAGCAGCAGCAGCATCATCATCAGCATCGTTGGGATAGCATTTGGCATTGTTATAAGTCCCGGCGAAAAACTAGAAGAGAGCATACTAATTTGTATATGAAGCCTGATATGCTGGAAAGCGGAAATGCATAAAGCATGAATGTGAAGTTTAGACTAAGCTTCAATGCAAGAGAATAGACGCAGCAGGAAGGAAAAACAATACGACTATTGACATGGCATTGCACTTTTCTTAATACCACGCAACTTCAATAAAAGTTCTCACTTGCTTGAGTTTTTAGTCAACTTTATATTATTAGATTTTGTTTAATTAAATACGAACTGTTCTCAAATTTCAGAACAAAATTTCATCAAACTTCTGAGAACAATTTTTCAAAATATATTTTTTGTCTATTTAATAATTTAATAATAGTTTGCTTGACAAAGTTAGTCAAATTCTGTATTATATAAGACATAGATTAAGCCATATAATTTAATTTGAAAATATTGTGGAATCTCTAATTTTAAATTCGTAGAGCATTCGCATCACATTCTAATTTTAATTTTCACACTGCGTTTTCAGCTGGTCATGTCACGAAAAATATAACAAAAAGAAAAACTCCCCAAAGTTATTTGTAAATATTCAAAGAGCCGCAGGAGCTATGTTTGTTCTACAAACTACCAAACACTACCACCAACACACTCTTCGACACACACACACACACACGCATGCTAGTGGCAAAAATTTGAACAAAAACATCTCGCATGCTGCTGACTAATTTTGGCTAGCAAAATTTTTCCGCAGCCATTGCCAAATTGAGTTTGCACCCCGAGTGGCAGTTAGAGATCCCCTCTCGTGAATCCCCCCCACACTTCTCGGCTAAAATGCAGTGTGCAGTGCAAGTAACTCAATTTGGCGCCCATGTCACATACGTCAACGCGAAAGAGACACGCCCACTTAAAGGCGCACTGCCAATTTGTCAGGTTTTGCTGCAGCACGTGCCACATCGCACGTTTAGCTGAGCTTATCATTTTCTCAAAAGATTCTCTCGCTATTGCTTTCGCTCTCGCTCTTGCTCTCTTTCGCTAGCTGTTTTGTCGGCTATTTAATATGCAAAACGTCAGTTACCAAAAAACTGACAAAGTTGAAATAAATTTTTATTTCATGGACTCTGTTTGCACTCCTATACACACACACTCATATTATATCGGCAATGAACTTGCCGCAGCACAAATAAAAAAACGTATCTAGAAAAAGCAAAGTGAGAGCTCCTCTGCAGAGACTGCACGAACAGCAGTTACCCTCTAGAGGTTTCTTGAAGTTTCCCCAACACGTATACGCAGCGTTGTTTGCGCTAGTTATAAGCACCATGGCAACATTTAACAATTACGTCGTGAGCAGTATACAACATAGTTTCTTTAATAACTTCATAAATTTTATGACAATGTTTAGAGCAGATCTCGAGAGACAAAGTCATAACTTCATAAATAATAAGCTGAAAGTCTCCACTTGATTAACTCATATAGTATTAATACTGATTTAAAAACATACTCTTCTCGTTACCCATTTTTATTGGGTGCTGGGTGCAAAACGGCAGCAGCCGCAAAATGAACGCCTTTGTTTGCTGCTCCTAACTAGGCTCAAGGCATACGTTTTGGGGATAGAGAAAAAAGGCGCCTTGGTCCTTGACTATGCGTCGTTTATGTCGTCGCTTAAAACGCCGCTCACGTAGCAGACGAAAAAAAAAACCGAAAAAGCAATTGCAGACACAAGCAGCAGAAACAAAAATTTGTTCTTAGCATTCATTTAAAAAGCAATGCGAGGAACAACTGCAAATGTTCAATTTCTCTTTTTAATTTGGAATTTAAAGTCGAATTGCAGAAATGCAATGAAGCAACGCAGCAGAAGGCAAATCAAATCACAGAGCTCAGAGCCCAGGTGGCAAATGCTTAGAGCGGCGGAAATCATTTACCCGACTGCTTAACTGAATTTTGGCCCAGCGTTGTGCAGAAAGTTTCGCATACGCCCCGTGGTATACGCCCAGGCAAAAAGGCATAACAAAAATGGCATGGGTAAAATGGGCGTGTGTTTGTCCCCGACCTGGGATCGTTAGAGAAGTCAGTTAGTCAGCACGTTGACGATTTGACGTACTATTTAAATGCACGAAAAAACACGTAATGACAAGGCGCATATAAGAGAAAAAACAGGAAAGCTCGAATAGATAATATCCTGTCTTTTAACCTAATTTCAAAATTTTATTAATGTTCACTTTCTGGTTTAGGTTGGTGCACTCTATGAAAGTTGGTAAGGCAATAAAATCTATTCTTCAAGAAATTAAATCATTCAAACTATTTTAAAATTTACTGATTTGATCCTATTAGAGACTAATACTAGTATTTGACAAGCTATGAAATTTTTACTGTTGCTTTTATTTAAAGTAATTCCATTTTTAGCTACGTCTGTAATAGCCTTAGTCATTTATTTAATGGGTATTCTGCTTTTCACAGTCAAAGTCGCACACATTAAAATGTGGAAATACTTTCACGACTGTGACTTTGGGGCGCATTCACATGCACCTTTATTTCAATGTAGTTGTATTTGCCTGTGTAACTACATATATCTCAATGTGTGTTTGTAAAAAACAATTAACGCATTTTCAGCACGAAAGAAAGGAGTGACTCATGCGATGATAGCTGAAAAATTCAAGCACTAGATTTTCCCACGTGCGCGAATGCTTTTCGTTCTTTGCTGGGAAAATCCACAAAAAGCAGGATTCACAAGAGCGTTTGTGTGTGTGTGTGTGTGTGTGTGTATGTATAAGTATACATACATATGTTTGTGGTTTGGGTGCAAAGTTGAGGGTTAATGTGAAGCATAAGGTTAAGGTTGAGGTAATTATTTAATAGAAAGTGCTGCAAATGCGAATGGAACTAGAACACAAATTTAGTTCGTGCTCGTCAGCAAAGTCACGTTGATACGAGGCTTACAATTACATCATAATTAATCCGCACATTATAAATTTATAGTGGTTACATTATAATTACCAAGTAATTATCAAATTATGTATCAAATTCAAGTTTGAATTAGCATAGCAAATTTGTTTTGTAGAATAGTAATGATTATCTAACTGACGATACTGACTTGCTTTGAATATAAACATTTTTTGTATTAAATAGCAAATGGCTCAACTAGATATTTACACTCAACAATTTTAAAATTTCAAATAATATTTTCATCCTCAAATAAATGTGAATTGATATATATTGAATTGTTATCTTAATAATACTATAAAAATGAGTGTTTATCGAGTATCTATTTAAGGCTTCCCTAAGAACATTTTTACAAATTTAACTTTAATAATATTTTCAATGAAATTATGCAAATTTTCTGAACTCACCATTTGTTGTTGGCTCTTTGGCTTCTTGACTAGATCGGGCACTTTAAAACTAGTGACTGCCTCGATGACCTCAGCAAGGAGGAGGCCATCGCGGCAGTCTGCCGATAAATCGGTGACCTTTCGCTTCGATTTGGCACGTTCCAGATAATAGTTGGCCCAGTCCGTGTAAATCTGTAAATAGAGCAGCACAATGCAAAAAAAAAAGTTTAAAATCTGCATAAAAGTGCATGTTTTGCATGTTGGAACTGGAAAAACGACAGTTAAATGGCCATTAGATGCAGTAATTAAGGTTTTTCGACAGCAACGGACACTTTCCGACAGCTGCTCATGCTGCACAAGTTGCACAGGAAGTTGTTGTCTCTGTGGCATTTGTGGAAGTGCTTTGGCTGGTTATCAGGAAATCATTAGTAGCCCAAATCTCTCTCTTGCAGAAGCCAGACAACATATGTACAAAATACTCCTATTTGACAGCCTGCACTTTTCTCGACAAACAAATTAAACTGCCGGACTGCCAAAATCCCTAAAAGTCGTTAAGAAAATCTGTGCGTTGGTTAGAAGCTGATGGTTTAAATGGCTAAAGATCTGGGCGAAGCTTTTATCATACGAGTATGATTATTATGAGATTTCAGTGGCTGCCAAATAAAATAAAGTACTCCTTTTGGTATGAGCTGAGATGGAATGAAAATTAAATCACAAAAAGGATATGAGTAATGAATGAGAATGTACAGAAAGATATAAGAATTTCCATAAACATTTAATTCTTTTTGCTGCAGTTTGGAAACTAAGAAGATTTTTTGATTATTATGAATACTGAAACTATTATTATTTCATATTTGTATCATCAGTATTTTAAAAAATAAATATGTTAATATTAAATCCTTAATAATCATATATTTATAAAACTTGGAGTACTGACATTATTTAACTTTCAATATTATACATTAAACTTTTGTGAAATTATCCTTAAATATTGTTACGTCTAGAAACTTGATGCTATATCATATTGTAGTTTCACAGCTTCCTTGTATTCGTATTCTCCCGCTGTTGCTGCGGCTGTGAGAGCTTTGTCTTTTGTACACATCGTTAGCCACATCCTTGCGTAGTTTTTATTATAGCTCATCCTGCTAATTCCCATATCCAAACTGTCTTCCATATGCATGCGACACATTTTATGTACGCCTTGGTTGGCAATAAAAATAGCTGGCATTGTCCTTTTGCTATCTGTCCCGTCTGTTTGCTTAACTCGCATTCCTCATCCTGATCCTGTCTATCTATCTCTCTCGTTCAGTTCAGTTAGTCAGTTTTCCATTTGTCGCCGAGTTACGACCGAGCTTTACAACTGAATGGGGTCGCACACACAGAGATAGAGAGAGGATTCAACAATAGAATGGCCTAGACTTTGAGCTTGCTTATGCAATTTTTTGTTGCCAATGTTGCATTGTAGCCTGTCTGCCTTTTGCATGGGTTTTAGGCTCAGGCTTGGACTTTGGCTTTGGCGCTGGCTTTGGCTTTGACTTGGACAATAAAGTGAAAACTTGCCTTTGGAAAACGCAACAACAACAACAAAAAAGAACTGCAACTCTAAACTGTCACTAGCAGTGGCTGTAAGAGTGAACAGTGGCATTGGCATTGGCAAAACTGTAAAACTGGCTAAGTCCATGCCGCAAATATGCTGCCCCGGGGGATATAAACCGAATGTGGCACCCACAGCAAACACACACACACATACAGAGAGCAAAAGGAATCGACTTTTTGTTTTGCCATCCTCGGATGGGCAACTGTATCGAAACAACAATAAACTGGGAACTTGTCTTACTTCATACAAAGAGACAGAAAGAGAGAGAGAGAGAGGGGCAAGCAGCTGTTTGGCAGCTTGTGTGTGGCAAATATGCGAGGGCATGACCAGAAGCTCAACGCACACGCAGTGGACTGTCACATGAAGTGCGGGTGTCACAACAAGAGTTGCACTTCAAGAGCAACGAAATGTAACTAAAATTCATTTAAGACTCTCTAGTAAAATGTAATAGAGTTAAACAATTTCCATTGACTAATCAATTTACAACGAGGAGCAGCAAAGGCTATTGATTCAGTTCCTGCTTTCTATCAATCTCTTTTGCCTTTGTGATAGTTATTGCAGCATGTGGAGAGTACAAACCTTTGCATAGTCGCGCGTCAATATGCCATTGATGTTATCGCTGGAGCCCTGGTAACTGACGCAACGGGCCAACATCCTTGCAGCAGCGTGTCTCGCAACTTCCTTTTCAAATTCAATCAGCCATGTTTAATAGCAAACATTTACGGGTATACGCTCTTCACTTGTTTATCAGCACTTTTAAATTTCTTCTTTCTTTAATGCAATTATTTTCGTATTTAATTTGAAGTTTATTAGTAAATAATTCCGTTTGTTTCCCACTTTTTAAAAATAAAAAATAAAAAAAAATGTAATAAACTTTCATATTTCATATGTAAGTGCAACAAAAAATTTACTAAACTGAATTTATTTACTTTTTTATCGATTGAAAAATATTTTATTATTAATTCATTATTTTGTATTTATCATATTAAAGTTATTTAAGTTTATGTATTATATCGAGATATTTCAACATTCTACATATTTTCTGATTATTTGTGAACTGGATCACTCAAGTGTTATTAATTTTATTGGCGTCAATATCAAAAGCCTTTTTCCTTATCATCGAGAGTAAATAGAACAGCGTGTTGTTTGCCCCTTTTTGAGTGCCAATTGTCACCCCTGCCGCTGGGGTTTCCGCACACTTATCACACATTATGGCATATACCTTTCGTTTCGTTTTTTGTCAAATTTATGAGACCCTCGGCACTTTTTAAGCCCGCATCTACAGCAGCATAAATATAAAATTACCGCTTGAAGCGCCTGCAAGTATGCAAGGTTTTCTTGGCTCGCTCGCTTTATGTGCACTTTTTTGCCAACACCATTAAAATGTCAATTATGATAAAGTTTTATTGAAACACCGCAACACATTAAGGCTTATCAACTGGGCCAGGCGGCAGCGTCCGCCCCAAAGTATGCAATAATAATAATAAACATTAAGCGCCGTTACTTTTACCCTTTTCAACAGCAGACAACCTTTCGGGCCCAGTTTGGCACTCAAAGTGCTCTCAACTCGGCCCATTTCGTGCTGTGTTCGAGGCGTTGAAAGTCACACGCCCCCTTTTTCTTGAGGGGGCCAAACTAATTGAAAATGAAAGTGCTCCACAACAGGTTGGCTATGGTCCCATGCTAAGTCTCATGCATAATTGGAGCTGACACCCTTGTCAGCAAGTGTTCGCTACAGATTTTGTAGGTAAACAGTTTTGTTAGCTTGATAAATTCTAGTTTGTTGTCGGTGTTGTTGTCCCAAAAAGGGGTTGACAAATCGTGCTGGAAATCAATTTGGTCGCACGGAAAAGGTCAACTGCCATTTGGCAAATGAAAAAGCGCTTGGCACACACAAAATTTTCAACCTTCATACAACAATGCCACGCCCAGCTGAGAAGGCAATACGCCCACCATTTTGCTCTTATCTATCCAATACTCGTATGAGTCTTTGTCTGCGTGGGCAGACTTCGAAGTGGGGACTGGCGACTGGCGGGAGGGGCGGAAAAGTTTCACTCTGGAGGCGTTTGGCTGCGAGTACTTTTGTGAAATGTCAGTAAAATGTCAAAATAAAAGTAATGCTGATAAAAATTTTATAGCTTGTCAGAAATGCTAAGGAAAAACGCCGCTGGGGGGTTGTTTCTCATCTTCTCTCTGCTGCTACTGCTGCTGCTCTGCTCTTTATCAAATGTCGCGTCTTGGGTACTTTAGTTTATTGGAATTTGCATGCAGTAACAGTAACAGAAACAGTGGCTGCCATACACACACACATATTTACACACGAACACACTGTCAGGTGGCAACAACAGCAAAAATTTATGTTAAATCGAACGACAGGCACGTCGCGACGCGTCGTCAGACATCAGTTATAAAAGGTCGATATGTCGATGTGTGTTTTATCGCTCGGTTTCCAGTTGCTTAAAGCAGCTTTGCTGCTCACATTTCTAAAGCTTTTAAGGCCCATTCAGGTGTGTTTAATAACACGAAGTAACAAAACAAAAATGTCAATAAAATTGGCATATTGAAGTGGAACAATACGATGAACTCTTCATTAAAAGTGGAAATATTAGAGATACATTTGAAATATTTAGTATATTTTTAGACGTGACATCAAGCGATGTGTTTTGTCATCAATTTAATACCATAAAAATAAGTTTATTTCGTTGTTATTACTTTAATGTTGTAGAAGTATAAAAATACTTTAAATGATTACAAATAAAATACAAGTTTTATGTTTTCTATGCTTTTGTTAAATCAGAAATAATATGCAATAATATTTTCATATATGTATCTAATCGCTAATGCGCTGATAAATCCACAACTGATGTACGACAAAAATATATTGGTTTGGTGAATTTTGCTGAATAGTGTAATCGATGAGCTTAGTGAAAACCATTGACAACCTGTTGGGCATAAGCCCGAAAATTGCTTTGATAAGTAATACATAGTGCTGAGCCACCCCACATAAGTTATTTGCTAGGCTCATTTAGCCCCACTCCAAGCTCATTAAAATTGATTATATTATCGACTTTTATCGCATTTGACCAAACGTGCAAGGCGCATTCTGGGAGCGGGGGGAAACATCTCTCAATTCGATTTACCAAAGTCAACGAGAGTTAAGACAGAAGAAGCAGCAAAAGAAGCTCAAAGAAAAATCTCAGATGATTGACATTTGAAAGCAAATGTCAAAACAATCTATGGCACCTTTTTGTACAGTGACTTTGATTTCATTACACGACTTGGCAAGCGATTGCCTGATTGGCTGATTGGCAACGTGTTGATGGGGAGCAATCAACTGAGTTGTCATGTGTTCTGTATAAGTTCTTTAGTAGCAACGCATCCAACTGGGGTTGACAACAGTGACATAATTTGCGCTTAATCTTTGCTATAAAAAAACACTATAAAATGTTTGTTGCTCAAATTGTATGTAAACAGTCCTCCCACACACTTTTAATAGACACTATAAACTATTTAGAGACTTAGCCAGCTATTAGATGGATCTCTGGATAATAACTTTACAGAACTTTTACGACTCGCCCCTTTCAAATTTATTGCGTATTTTATTTGTGCAGCAATTTTCTTGTAAGGCTGTCGTAAAAACAATTGATTAAACTCGAGTTATTGCCTATTCTAAAAGTTTCGCAATTTGCTAAAAAAATTCTACTTGCAATTGATGATTAAACTGAAAATATTTTAATATATATTTAAGAAACTGTCTGTTCATCACCGGTCTAAAAAGCCTTAAATAAGCCTTTGCTCCAACCCACATCAAGATAAAGGCCAATAAACTAGGAACCAATTCACTGCCTAATAACCGTACATTTCAACAAATATACAAGATCTTCTTCCATTGGCCTTACGTAGGTGTGTCAAGTGAACAAAATAGACAAATTTATTGTGGCAATATAGGCCTACAGCAAAGTGTTGAAATGGCATAGAATCGACCACATGCGATGTTTTCTTTTGTTGTCTACGTTGTCTGTGTCTATTTCATTAATTGATAACAATTTTTGTCACAATTAATGGCGGCAACTCGCGACTCGCCTCATTTCTATTATAGTGCCACAAAATTGGAGGCAACTCCCGCAAAACAAATAAATAAGCGACTGCGAGCAAAAAAAAAATCTAAATAAATAACAAATATTGATGACATGATTGCAGTACCTACATAGTATATAGAACTTTTTGCTGATACAACAAAAAAAAAGATAGAAATGAAAGAATGCTGAAACAAAAAGCGTCGCTGCTTGTCAACTGTCACATAAATAAATTATATTTATATATATATTTTTAGTAGGCAAAAAAAGTTTGGCAGGCATCGTTTCCTGTCGCCCCGCCCTTACAATTGCCATGACAGCGAGGGGGGAAGTGGGGGGTTTGTCGCATTTAATAATGACAACTCATCAAAAATGTATATGACCCACTTGCGGCGCCCCTAGCTCATCAGCCAGAAGATGCCAAAATACAAAAACATCAACAAAAATAAAACAAAAACCAAAAAAAAAAAAAAAAAAAAAAAAGAAACGAAAAACGAACCCAACAACAACAAAAACAACAGCAGTGATATGATCCCAAACCGTACAAAAGTTAGGGAAACTTTTTCGTTGGGGCTCTTCTATCTGTTTCTGTGTGCAAGTGCCGGTGGCATTTTATGGCAATTGGTTAGAGAGTCCTCTTCGATGCGGATGCAAAGACTGAAACTCAGGCCCCAGCTGAGGCTAAGTGGTCGAATTAGTTGCGGGGGAGATAGGCGACAAAACTGTCGGTAATTGAAAGCAGCAAGTTAAATCGCCATAGGAAACTAGCTTCATATGTTTGTGTCAAACGGGAACAACATTCTAAAGTCAAGAGTTGGGAATTTGCAAATATTTATGAAACGAATGTAAGCTTCCTAAAGAGTAGACTTTAAATGAATACCTATATTTTTTCATTACATTATTTATTGTAATTTATTTTCCGCAAACAAAATATTTAGTTTTCAATGTTGGCTATGCAGCCTTTTCAAGTTCAAGCATTTTATTTACATTGCTCACATATTACTATGTTATTTTTGATAGTAAAATAAATAAAATAACATTTTATGTTTGCAATTCTTTACAATATTACATTCGAAAACTTTGTAATTAACATTTTTTATAAATGCAAGTATTTAATTTATTTCAAGTATTTTTTTCCAAATGACCTTTTTAAGTTCGAGTATTTTATTTACATTATTAAAATCAATATCAAGATATATTTTTTAAATGTGAAGTATTTAATTTACGTTGTACGCTATTTTACTCATATTGTAAATTTAAATATAATTTGAAATGCGTTTTTAACAATTCCTTAAAATTCTACGCTTGAGAACTTTTTATTTATATTTGCCTATTAATCTTTTCAACGCCGTTTATTTGTATTCTATTGCCGCGCGCTTTCATTAAGCTTTATGACCATGATTTCCTTGCACTGATATCCTTAATAGTGCACTTTATTGCCGCTTGAATGAAGTCATTTGACCGAGTTATCCATTTGCGTTTGTTGCTGCATTAAACTAATTGCCGAGCACATCAATTGCCTGACTAATTTTGCATAAAATCTGCCGAGAAAAAAGACGTTGACCAATTGACCAGTTGACCGGTTGGCCAAAGCATAGTGCCAACTGCCGCCTATCGAGGCTGACCACATCACACGCAGAACACACACACACACACACAGCCACAGACACAGGATATGTGCGGTCAAGTCAATGGACACACGGGCAATTGAACACAGCTGTTGCTGCCTCTGTGATGTAACTATGTATGTGTGCGTGTGTGTGTGTGTTTATAGCACTCAGCTGCCTATGTCCGAGTGGAATAATATTGAACAATTACCAGGCATAAAAGACACGCTTCTGGGGCGCTAAATCGATAATCCAGCCCCCAAAAATAGCCGCACAAAACGACTCAAACTCTCTCTTCAATCTAAATTCAATTTGAGCGACTCGTGTGTTGAAAGAAAATGAGAAAATTGACACTAAAATGCGGATACCAAGGCAGCCAGGCATTAAATTTCCAATATACTTTGTTGACCCAAAAAAAAAAAAACGTAAAATGGCAAAGAAAAAAGGGACAACAATGAAAGGTACGCATCAAAGGCAAAAAAGGAGAATTTCTTGTTGTTTTCCCCGTTTCGCCTATTTTTAATTATGTTTTCAATTAATTATGCGGCAACACATTTTTGGCAAAGAAAGTTTTTATTTAATTACCGCTAAAAGGCGCCAACAAATCAGCGGGAAAAACAGGCGGTGTTAGCTTCTTTTTTTTATGTGTTCGGCTTATTATTATGCCACACGAATGGCAAGCAGTTAACAGCTGTTAACGCTATTGCGTGCCTGGGCCAAGTTTACGGCCATGAGTCACCTGCAATTGACGCGAATTGTGAGGGGGGAAGAAACAACGTAACAATTGCCAAATGCAACCCTTTTTTGGCCAGGCATTACGCATACGCAACGTGTGCCGCCTTCTTGTTTGCAAACGAAAGCAAAAGCAGCTGCTTGAGTTGGGCGCAAACAATCAAAGTTTGCCGCAGGCCAAAGGCACCAAAAAAATAAGGCATACAAGTTAGAACCCGACTTAGAAATACTCTACTTCAAATGTACTTCAAATATTATAGCTAAATATTAAACTGTATTTTTATTTAAAAAATTCTTTTGAAAATCTTAAAACAAGTTATAAAAAGTGCACGTTAGAATCTCGTTTCATGTTTTTGTAACATCTTTATACATTTTGATTGATTCCAGGGTATTCAAACAAAAATTCCCAAAGCACTGCCTTTTTAAACAGCTTGTTTTTGTTAGCCTCCACCTGAAAATATCAAGCAGCCTTAGAAAAATCAAAGCACCAACCATGTAATAAAAGCTTTAATGGCAGCACGAAGCAAAAACTGGGGAGCAAGAAAAGAAACGCCACAAAACGTAATGGCTTCATTTGTAGTGTGGCAAATGGGGTAAGAAAAGGGGTGTCAAAAAAGCTCTGGGGTGTTGAGCTGGAGCTGGAGCTGGAGCTAGAGGTGGAGAAGGAAGCTGTTGATGTTGATGCTGCTGTGGCTGTTGCTCGTAAATTGCCGCATTATGCGGGTAATGTGAAAAAATCATAAATAATTAGAGCTTTGCGCCTAAGTGAGATTTGTTGTAAACGCATTTATAAAACCGACAAAAATCAATGATGACCTTGGGGCAACAACGGAAAAAGGATTTTGGGAAATGGTTTGTGATTGAATCATGTTGAAATATCTCGATTTTGTACTTTCGGTACATGAAAGAATTTTCTATTATTTTTATTAGCACTTTTAATTTATTTTGCACTTTAAATCAATTTTTGTTTGTGATTGGAATTGATTTTAATTTACTTTATTTACGTTGTATTATGAATATGCCATCTGTATTTATTGACTTTCATTTATCCGTAGTTATTAACAATTTGGTTTTTCGTAATAGTTTGCATTATTTAACATTATCAACAGACGTTTGGTCAACTCTATTAGCCACTCCACTCGTTTTTTACCCATATGTGGTTGTTATCTTTTTTCTTTTAACCACATGATTAAAATTCAATTTAATGAACGTTGCATTTATTTAAATAGTAATTCGAGCTGTTTAAAGTGATTTATTAATGGTCGCAAAGCCATTTATCAGCGCATAAATCTCATTTCATAATTTTGTATGCTATTTATGCATTTAATGTGTCGACAGCCAAAAGGAGAATGGGGGCTGATGAGAGTGGTGGGGGTAAATAAACACCCACAAACTCAAATGCGGATGGGAGCATTTTTTAATTTTTATGTTTTGGTATTTACACTTAATTAACTGCACTATTTGAAGCACATAAATTCCACTTGATTAAACCATTTGCTGCACTACATTTTTCCTTTAGATAAGAGAAAAACATACGCGCACAAACACACGCAAGCACACAAATACACGCACACACACACACAGATGGAGAGAAAAACCGGGCAATTAATTCATTAAAAAGCAATGGCAACGACCACGCGTATTTCAATGAACCGAAACGCGTACACGCGATGCTGCCAAAACGTCGACGATTGCAATTGGAAGGGGAAGTTTGGCTGGCAATGCAGGGCACGCTTTTCTATTTATCCATTTTCCACTTGAACGTGCGCGTACCACGTATTTTCCGTATCACGATCGGCTACAGACTGAGTACCGAACTTTTTCTTCGCTGCGCATCTCTCTTCCAGTGAGAGAAGAAGAATCTATTTTTGGGTGAAATGCTTGGCAACATTTTACGAAAAAGTTCAGCAACATTTTCGAAAACCTGCAAGACATTTTCAATATCTCAAAATTCTCGTTTGAAAACGGAAATAGATTAAATTGGATTAAGTCAGACGAAAATTAACTTAAAATTATTTGAGTCAAGTCTTCAGTCAGCCAGAGCACAAAAGCAATGCTAGATTTTCAATTACCCAAACTCCCCTGTATATGAAATCTGGCTACCCGTGGTATACAAAAAATATTTAAATTACAAAATAAACAATTAGATTTAATGAAAGGGGAGCTCAGAACGACGTCTGCCAGATGCCAACGCCAGCAAAGTACCCCCGAAAAAACAATAAAAGGAAAGTCATGAAGAAAGCATTAACATCACAACAACAACAAGTGTATGAAGAACAATGCATAGTTGTAGAAAGAAAATGTTCTTCATATGGTTGGCAGGGGACGCAGCAGAAGGGAGTGAATGTGGGTGAGATGGATGTGCGTCTGTTGGAATACACAATGGACAGCGAACAACTAAATGTAAATGAAATACAATATCACAGCAAAAGATGCAAAAAGTTTTCAGTTTCACTCGAACATAATGCAAATACGTAGCCCAAAATGATTTTCTTCTTTTCAAACTCAAAAGGAGCGACTGCACAAGATGAATGTATTTGACAGGGGGTGGATGCATTTGGCTCTCTGTGCTGTAAATAATAAAAAGCTGAATTCTACGAAAGTTTTATAATAAATAAATACAATGAAATATAAACAAAGTTTCGGTATTAACAAAAGAATTAAAATTATTGTAATACACTTAAATTAAAAATAATAGTCAAGAAACAGTATCAAAATATAACTGTAATGATAATAAGCAAATTAATAATAATTATCAACACATGAATGTTTTTAAATTTCACTCTTGAAACCTACTAGTAAAATCTTTATTTACGCGTAAGATAAAAATAACAAAAAAATATCTTAAAACGTGTGCACTTACAAACTTTTCTCACTTTGTGCAACACTTTAAACTTCTTTAAGCCAACTGGACACTGAAGTCCTTTTCTCTGACCTCCCTCCAACCCCATTACTTACGCTGTGTGAAGTCAACTGTCAAGCCAGTGTAAAATTAGCGTTGTAACCATTAGAAGTAAATATATGTATACACTCGCACTTACACACAGACATAGAAACAAAGTTAGCTGTGCAACAACCACGTGCAACAATTTGCAGGCAACATGCAAAGTCATAGAGAACGAGCCCGACAATGGTGGCAAAAATATTGCGCATACCGCTTGAGCATACTGCAGTGTCATTGTGCATGGGCGGAAACGCTAAAAGGGGTATAACTATACAATATTTTTACTCTACAGAATATTCTAGACATTTTCTATAATTTTATTGTTGCCTGTAATATTCATCCATGAAATAATCATTATTCAACTCAATCTTAAGCAAATAATATAAAAATATATTAAAATATAATCTTTTGGTACTTCATTGGGAGTTTCATTATATAAAACTTTTCCTTCTATTGCTGTCTTAAATAATCAGTTTATTTATTAAGACACAACCCTAGATTTCTGTCATTGTTTTAGCAAACTCAAATATACTTCAGGTAAAGTTGAGAAGTGGTTGTTTGGATTATTTGCTATGCTGTCAGTTCGAAAGTCGCATGGACAAGAAATGTCCATCTATTTGGGCAAAGAAACCCCTCTTGGGATGTGCCACTGTTTGCAACCCAGGCAACGCATCCATATCTAAATATATGCAGCATGTTTCACAACATCGAAACGCTTGCTATGCCAACAACAACAATGACTACAACTACAACTAGGGTATACGTGGAGTTGTGCAGTTGTTGCTGTTTTATGCTATTGCCACACGCTATTTTTATAAACAATTTTGCCAGTTGACAAGCGACGGCGTCAAGCAGACCCCATTACCTCCCCTCTCACCTTAACGCAACACAATTCACCGCCCACCCCCGCTACAGAGACGACATTGAACCACAGGAGGAGGCAAAAAAACACCAAACGAGCACGGACGACATGGCAAACTAAGTGGCCTGGATGTCAATGTAGATGTGGATGTGACTGTGACTGTGCTACACTTTTGGAGTAGCTAAGGGGTCTGGTTTTAGTTCTGGTTCTGGGTCTGGGTCTGGGTTGGCTTGTTAGTTGTAGTTGTTGTTTTCTTTAGTACTGCGGCTGTTGCCACTGAAAATTGCAAATTGCTGTTGCACTTGCTGATGTTGTCAGTTTGACCTGATGAAGACTAATTGCAGTTAATGTGGCGTGAAAGCAGCGCCATCTATTGCCCAAGAACTTGGCTCACTTCAAGAATATTATTGCTAAACAATTCCTCGCTCCGCTTTACGCTTTTGTACACCCTAAAACCAAACCAATTGACACTTAATTCGTTAGCTCAGACATAAACAAAATCTCTGCTTGCCCGCTAGCCCAGAGTTAGCGCTTAATTAAGTAAACCACTCGTGTTAATTAACACAAAAGACCAACAAATATTTTTTTCACACACACCCAAAATCGAAAGGGGGCATTAGACTATTTATAGGACTCCGACAGAGAGAGGCACTTGAAAAATTGAATTTTAAATAAACACACATCGCCGGAATTAGAAGTCAACAAACTTCTTCGCTGTGCCAAAGAGCCGATTCAATAAATTCTGTTGAACTCGCCGCGCAGTCGTATGATATAAGGACTCATTAAAGAAGAGGGTTCTTTGAAAAGATTTCCCAAACTATTTTAGAATACACATCGATAAACACGCGTCTATTAAAAACAAATTACATAAAAAAACAAAACAAAGCTCATTAGAAGATAGTTCTATTTATAGAATTGTTAGACAATTTCTAACAATTATTTATTTCATTACTTACTTCATCATTTATTTCAGAGCACAAATAAATTTTATTTAATTTCGATTTCATCTTGTTTTTTGTGCAATTAAAGCCTTGAACTTTGTTGCTTTTTGGGTATTCCCCAGCGTCCTTTTAAAGACATGACTGTTCACTCAGCTATTTTTATATTTATAAACAAAATCGTAGAAGGCACATGTGCGATGGCACGCAACTAGGCGTGTCTTCTGGCTGCCTGCCTCCGCATCTTTGACAAAATAAATTGCGTCAAGTTCAACGCCGCCAAATGTCGAAGACAAAATAGGGAACATGCAACCGGCAGCGGCACTAAAAATAAATTATAAAATAGCGACAAGTATCGTGGCGTCGGCGGCTGTGGCTGCGGCAGCAACGCATCAGGCACGATGTCAACGTGCCTCATAATTAATTGCAAAAAACTGTAGCAACTGTGAGAGAAAAAATAAAAAACGTACAAAGCGGAAAACTGGAAAACTTTTGACTGATCACATGCGGAAGGAAGCAGGAAAAACTCGTATCCCATATGGCAGCTTTGTAGGAAAATATGGGGAGGGATAGATAATTTACAGTCTCTTGTTAGGACTTATTATAAATGCATTATTTTTTATGAAAAATGGTTTCTGATTTTTCCTAGCGAGTAAATCCCGAATTAAAAATGAATATCCAAGTGTTAATTGGTGGTTCCGAGAAGCTGTCTTCTATCCCCTTAGCCTTTTTGTCTTTTAAGAAGTCTTGCTCATAAATTGTGTGCTAACCAACAAATCACATGCTTATTAAACCGTTCCCAGAACATCAATAAAAGCGACGTCGCTGACAAGGATCCAAATTGCGTTCAGACTGCAAATTTGTATCATGTCGTTAGCAACATTGTTGCCAACGAGACTTGCGGTATCGACGAACCAAGCGTGTTGACAGTTTGTCGCTGGGGTTTAACTCGTTGCTGATTTACTTGCTTGAACAGCTCTTGTTATACCCTACACACTTCAGACTATTGAGAATGGATATGACAAACTTATTGATTTTAGTGCGGTAATAACATTCATTTTAATTTATTTATGTACTTGAATTGCTTGTCGTATAAGAAGGCAAACATATTTTGCATTCATTCTTAGAGTTAAAGTATACATATATAGAATGTATAAGAAGACAAACAAATATCGTATTATATCGTATTTTAAAGTTAAGTTATACATATATATATACTATATATATATATATATATATATGTTAACAAACTAAAATACAAATTTTAATAAGGTGGCTTTTGTGGCTTTTTAATTTACCTATTATTTTTAATTGCAATAGTTTATTGTATATTTCAAATAATAATATAATATATGACATTCTATAAATATAATATATGACAATTAAATATTTAAAAATTGTCTAACCTACATATATATTCCCATTAAAGTAGATTTTGTGAAACTACAGGGTATTGAGAAGTTTGAGCATGTTGTGTTGTTATTTTATGTTGGTTTTTTATACCACTAGCAGTGTATTTTTTCAACTTTTATGCATTCCATTTGCCGCCATGCAACGCGGTTGCATGTCACATAATTATGAGCATCATGATGCCCCAGCATCTGCATCATTATTAAAGCCTTTATGCGAGAGCATACACAAGAAATATGTTGCAAGCATATTCGTTGTATAGTTGTTGTTTTTAACGATGCGCTAAGTAGGGTAGAATGCTGCCTGATGGCGCCGCCTTGTATGTACAGTATGTATGCGTGTGTCTGTGTCTGTCGGACCATAAAGTCAATTAAATATGTATAAATTTAATGAGTGCTACAGTCAAGCTTAATGAGACGGTTATGTGTGAAGCATGGATCACAGAACAGGTGAACATCACGCTCGACTGAAACTCAAAATGCATAGCATAGCTTAAGGCGTTAAGTAGAGGATTGTAGTTACCACATCGCCGAACAAACTTGCTGAGAATTTCAGCTACTTAATCCGCTTTATTTTTCATATCTGCTGTACTGATTTCCTAACTATACAATACAGTTTATATTAATTCCACTCCATATTTAATTGCTTGTGCTACTCGACAAGTTTTCATCCGCTATTCTGTGCATCTCATAATAAAATCAATGGCCAAACCATTATGAAAACAACAGCAGCTATTAGCAGTGTTCGCCTTTTGTGGGCTCTTCTACGTTGGCGCAAATTCAGCATGTTATTCACAAATTAAATTTAGATATATTCTTAGAAAACATATTGAAGATCTGAAATAAAATAAAGTACAAAGCAAATGCTACTAAATATAAATCTATTTATTCCGAATTTAATAATAACTCCAAATGTGGGCTGACTATTAATTTGCCTGCCAATTGGAGCAATTACTTAAGCTGTATTGTGCTCTATACGCTCACAGTTAAGCTACTTACGACTTCATTCTTATCAATAGCACAGCTCAAATGGTTCAATGGGAAACGTCTGAAAAGCGGCTTACCTGCAATGAGATAAATGAAGCGAAAGATAAAACACGTTAATATTATTATATAATTTATGTATGCGAATTGTGTTCAATGCTCAAGTGAATGCGGTACGCTAATTGGAGTTCATTTAAATACGTAATAGCAATAACCTCAAACAAAACAACAACAGGCGAAGGGAACAAGCTAATTAGTGGCCTGGAGAGTTGTGAGTCAAAAGAGGCTTAAGTTACCAAACTGGCTAACGATGCTTGGGGCAAATATAAACAGCAATTAGCCAAAACTTGATGATGTTGGCCCACTAATTGACTAAGTAGATTTCGATTCAAAAATTCCTTAGCATTTTAGCCAGCAAGCAATATGGATAAAAGTACAACAGGGAATTACCCTTTAACACCTTAATGACTAAATCATTAGATATTTAAATTAATGTTTTTCACCTAAAAGAAAAATATAATCTTGACTTTATTATATTTCAGATAGAAATTTGGACGATATAAACGAGAGTCCATCATATTTAAAATTTGGAAAGCCTTCGTTGTCGTTAATTTACTACAAATATTTCTGACATATTTTCTACATAAAGTAACTCTTTTCTATGAAGTACAGGGTATACAAATCTGGTTAGCCAACTAAACGACTATTGCGTTAAGGAACCTAAAATTCCTAGCCTCCTTCTAAGAAGGAAGGGAAAAAAAGGTTGAGCTATGCCCAGCTGGCGGGCAATTTCAGTGGCATGATGGGACGGATGAAGGACATGAGTTAAGGGCAAGCCATGTCACACAGCATCCTGTCTAATACTCTAATATCCGTTTTGCTCGTTATCCTTTTGCGTTTGACATGTGTAAGTGGCTGTCAAGCGTTTTAGAATGATATTTTTCCGCTCTGTCGTTGTTGTTTGTGCAGCACCTTCTGCTTTTCGCTGTACTCGTATGTGTTCTGGTATGAGGTTATTGTCCTGGCTGTTGTCCTTTTCTTGTGCTGCCTTCCGCTGTTGATTTTATTTACATTTCTAGCATTTTTTTGCCGAACCTGAGAACCTAGAACTTTGGGTTGCCCACTTTTATGCTAATATTTTTTGGGGCATGTGTGCGCCTCAGGTCAGACCAAATAAAAAAATAGTAATAATAAAGGAAAGAAAGAAGATATTTGCTTGCTTAAATCTTTGCTGTAAGGCAACAAATTGCTGGATAACCATTGCCTACATTTCTGCGTTGTAAGCTAACATCAAATCGCAAGGTCCTTTATATGCATGCCCCTTTTTTGTGTGTAGCTACCTGTAAATCCAAATACATTGCCAACATTTTAAGCTGTCATTTGAGTCCTAGAGTCCTTGTGAATACTTCAGTCTACTTTTCGACTGACTAACGATTGTCTATCTCTTAAGTCTAAGGCACTTTAAGTCGTCCGATAACAAATTGCTAAAACCCTGAGTAGTTAAGAACATGACTCGAGAGCATAATCATATGCAAATCCATGTCTAGCAAATATCAAAAGTGTAAACAGTGTGTTTTTCTAAGCCCAAAAAGTGTCCTAAGCCTTTTCAATATTTTAGTGATTATTTAAAGTAATATTTAAACAACGTTTTAAATTAAAGATTAAAAATTTAACTTTGCTCTTTGATTTGTTTTTTATTTATGGACAATATATAATGTTCAACAATGGTTGATTAAAATGATTTTTAAAGGAAATCATAAACTTAATCTACATAAGCTTACATTTAACTAACAAAATACTACCAAAAAATACTATTTATACCCGCTACCCATAAAGTAGTATTATTATTTGTGCCTTCAGGAAATGTATGTAACAGGCAGAAGGAGGTATCTCTGACGCTATAAAATATATATATTCTTGATCGGCATCAACACCTGAGACCGATATATCTATGTCCGTCTGTCCGTATGAAAACCTAGATCTTAGTGACTTTATAGTGATATAAAGATATCATCTTTTTTCGACAGCACGCAGATCAATTTTGTTTCAAGTTTTTAACACTTCCACCCCAGCAAATCGGTAAAAATTCAATAGGAAGCGTTATTCTAAAGCTAGACTACCATTTGGTATATTTTTAGAATTTTTAGGTATATTTATGTGGTATATTTTAAAGTTAATACCGCACTATTATTCAAATGGATATTCAAAATGGATAGCGGGTATCACACACTCAAACAGACTCGATTGTAATTTCTTTTTTGTTATTTTAAGCATAAGTATCAACTTGTTTTAAACACGTGGATAACATTTTGTGTTGTATATTTTAATGCATAAAGTAGCGCTTCTATGAAAATATCTTCAAGTCTGAGCTACCCAAAGTTGGATTAACTAAAAAACAATGTTTTTCGGGCGCAATCATGTGGTGTGGGCAACCCAGGATGAGCTTAACAGTGCTTCAACAGGATTGTATGAACAAAAGTTTCTCATTATAATGAAACTTTGTTGCATTACAAAAGTTCTTTGGCCGCTTTTGTTGTTGTAATTGTGTTGCAATTGTTGTTGTTGTTGTTGTTGTTTGTATGTTAGCCACAATCTACACACACACACACTCAGTACACATGTGTCTGTGTGTTGTGTCTGTCTGGCCCCCAGCGGAGTTGCGAGTGGCCTTAAACTGATAATTGGATTTAATTTTTGAGTAGCCCATGTACAAACCCATTCTGCCTTGGGTCCGGGCCCATTTAGAATGTTGCAGTTTGCTGCTCATATGTCCATTCGAGCGAGAGCTGATAGTCACACCTAAGCGACAGAGGAAGACCCAACTAAGCCGACGTCTAGTGACCCAACAACACAGCCACAGGTTCTGGCCTTGTTTGGCAGCGATGCTTTTGATCTGAGCCTTGTGAAAATTTTGACATGTGCTTGTTATAACAATGCCAACAGGCAACAGCCGACAACAGCTTCAACCCGACCAGGGACTTAGGAACTGTGGGAGCTCTATTCATTGGGGGAGGGTGCGGAAGTAAAACTCAGACGTGAGTTGTCGCATAAATATTCATTTTCTTGACTTTACTGCCAGAAAAAGGGGTGGTAACTCGTTCCTTCATTGCCTTTGTCGACTACATCAAATGCGTGTTATATAATCCCCATTTCAGGGCTGTCTGAGGGCTAATTTTTAATTTTTATGGTTCACATGCTGCCCTTTAGACCAAGCTCATAAAATGAATAATTGCCACTTTTTGGCTCCAGTAGCTTTTCGACGCTAATAAAGCGACTGCGACTGCAAGCGACTGCGGAGCAGGCGAGCCAACTCTGTATTTGGGGTCGTCCCCCCTTCAACAAATGGAGATTAATTTTATTATAATGTTCAGCGCGCTGCTGGCAAATGGGCGACTTTCTCGTCATATGAGTGCAGCTGAAGTGGATTTTGGTAGCTCAAAAAAGGACCCTTCACAGCCCTTCCCAACCGCTTCTCCTGGCAGTTGCCCCCTTTTGGCGTTAAATTAATTTGGGGACATGGCTGGCGCTATATTTGTTTGACCAGCTTCGTGTGTGTATGTATTGCATGTGGGTGGATACTTGATTATGTTGAATGGTTACGGATATTACGAGTAGCTCGATCTGGCATAAAAGGAACGCTTTACATACTTGATTACCTAAAAGTACTCGAGCAGGGTGCTCGACATTAAACGGTCAGAGATTAGGCACTTAAGTTCTTTTCCTGAGTCTGATTAATTATATTTTTATCATAGTCAAAGTTGCCTAGGAGACAAATATGCATAGATTTATGAAGCTTATGATAATTGCAGACATAGAAACATAACTAAACCTTCAGCAAACTCAATACAACGGTTACCTATGACTTTCTAGCTTACATACATTAGATATAAATACATACATAATATAAATAATGAATCAACTCTATTTAAAGATGAATAAAACATAAATATATTTCAGTTAAAGGCGCTTATATTGCTAGCAAATCCTGTAAGCAAATTAATGGAATAATCACATGAAATTATATAATTCAACCATAAACTTGCCTAAAATTTAAATCGTCTTAATGCAGTTTACATAAGTAAGAATATTATAACTAAAACTTCATCAAACTAAAAATAAATAATTTATGCGGCAGCATATACCCTTTAATTTTCTACTTTGCTTAAATTGGAGTCATGTATTTAAATAATGAAATGCGACTATTCAAAGATGAATAATCATAAATAAATTTAATCCAGAAGTGTCAATTAATTATGTGTGACTCTTAACTAAAACACACAGTTTTCTTGTCATATTAATTTACTTATTTGTATGAAAATAAATAATTAAAATTTTATATGTAAACTATCAACTTCTCTAAAAATTTAATACGTATTAAATTCCGAATAAAGTACCATAGAACACTCAAACAAACAATTTCCAACACAACAACAAAAATACCACCCACACAGACTTGCACTTCTAGCACGTCTTATATACAAATACATTTCAATATGGTTGCCCGGCAAGAGGCATAAATCCAGGCACTCCAAAACAATCATACGCCTGAGTCAACAGCTACATGGGGCTGGCACAGAAGGCGGAGGATCAGGGCAAGTCAGGGCTCAGGGTTCAGAATAGAGGCAGGACTGTCTCTGTGACAGGTCGTTCTATAGGCTGGAGTTTTTATGCATAAATCACTTTCACTTGTTTACACAAATAGGCGCAGAGTATCGGGGTGAAAAAAACCTGCCGCTGAGCTTAACGAAATTTTCAATTTTTTTTCTGCCACAGCAGCAAAAAGTAAACCGAAAACATGCAACACATATTACAACGGGGGGCGAAAGACAGAAGCGTAAGGGGTCAGTCGGTACATAACATACAAAAGAGCAGACCTCGAACAATGATAAGTTTGAGTGAGCTTCATTTTGGCCAACCGCCCACACAAATATTGGAAGGGAATAATAACAACAGTTAAACAAACAATGTTTCGGGTTCAAGCTCCAGTTCCGAGTTCGGGACCGGGTCCGGGTCACGTTCCGGGGCTTAAGCCTAACGGTAGAAACACGAAATGAGAATGTGGGCGCAAATGGACCCCGAAAACAGAATACATACATATTCACAGCGCATTGTGAGGTTGTATAAACAATTTAAGCGATACTTTTATTTATTATTATTTTTATGCCGCCGCCGCAAAAATGTAAAATTAATATGGAAAGCCTCCGCACTTCTTTCCCCACAATTGTTTGCTCACGTAGTCAATTGGCTGGCGGGAGAGAGAGAATAACATTTCATGGGGGTCGATGTGAACACGACACACGTGCTAAGCAAATAATTAAGTCGCACAACTTGGCCAGACGGCCAATTATGTTGATGGCCCAATAACATATTTGGCTCAATTAAATCAACACACGGCCCTTTGCATTAAAATAAATAAACAATAAGCCAGCACAACATCAACATCAACATCAACAAAAAAACTTTTCGGCCTACTGTTAAGAGAAACCGACAAAAACAACAGCAAAAAAAAAAAAAAAAAAACTTTGGCCTAAAAGTTTTGCAACTCAAACTCAAACTTTTGCCAGCCTATTAGCCGGAGCTTCGTTCATGCTTCATGCCCCATGCCACATGCGTGCCGTCAAATTATCTGGGGAAATTATTTTTTAACACGCACCAAACACAATGCGACAAATAGGCAAAATGTAGATGTTCCATGGGGACAACAGACAGATGTGAGAGATCTCAAGGAGAAAGATTTTTTTCATCGCTCAATGCAATCACAGAAAACTTTTAGCATTACCAATTGAATTTAATGAGTAGTTAAATAAAAAAGCATGTAACTGCTGATTTTGGCGGTAGTTTATTTTATGTTTATTTATGCTAAACTTTATTTCATAGACTTTGTGAAACAAACTTTGGCTATTCTTTCTTTTTATGGTTTGAGAGAGCATAGACACGATATTTGAAGACTATGGCTCATATTAACTATTATCACCCTAGATTTTATCAAGGCATTTGAAATAAGTTGAAAATAATATGATAAATGTGAAATCAATTTATTTTAAGAGTTCTTTTTTATTTATTGCTTATTAAATTATTCTTTAATGTTGAGTTAAGAAATGATTTCCATTTATATTTTAAGCAAGTAAATATATATTGAAAATCTAATAATAGATTTGTTAGTACTTTCAGATATACCAATATACAATTCGAGCTCTCTTACTCTTACCTAATAAAATGTATTATTTACGTATTTACATTTTGTTCAATTTCTCTTTTACTTTACTTCATTCATTCTCAATCTACACTCCCTTATCTCTTCCTATTCCCCATTCACTTCCTTATTTCTTATTTAAACAAGCGAAACTTTAACATTTCCAGGCGTAGCGCTAATGTTTATTTGGTGAATTGCATCGCCCACTTTTCGGTGGTTTTAATAGGGACTGTGTGAGGAGAGGGAAGTAGAAGTTGTTGACTATTTGCGGTGGCCAAACGAAATAGAATGCCGTTAATTAACCCAGCCAACAGTTTTAAGTGGCCAACAAAAATATTTACACTACAATTTGGCAGCGCTAACTAGAAGTAGTTCACAGTTGGTAGTTTCTTCTTTTGGTTGGTAGTGGATATTTGAAGTGAAGTAACTCTTGCCACTATTTGGCAGCCACCTTCGACAAGTTGTTGCTTGTGTTACTTCAAAAGGAAACGCAAGTTTGCGTTTAACTTGGCCACAAATCAAAGCGAGAAAAACAAAAACTCAAATAACCAAGTCGAGTCGCATTTTTTATGACTTTTTCTAAGTTTTGACTATTGCAGTTGGCACGCAAAGTAATTTTTCAATTTTATGCCACGCTGATAGGCATGCCACGATTTCCGCTGACTTGACAAATCGTACAAAAATGAAATGTAAGCCTATACAAAAAGTTTCATTGGCCCCCTCTGTCCAGCCGACATTACGTGAGCGTGCTACCAACAAGCAAACGGTCCTCTCCAACTGCAAAACTGAAACTGTATGTGGCACGAACTTTGGACAAACTGTAA
This sequence comes from Drosophila albomicans, assembly GCF_009650485.2. Taxonomy (NCBI): domain Eukaryota; kingdom Metazoa; phylum Arthropoda; class Insecta; order Diptera; family Drosophilidae; genus Drosophila; species Drosophila albomicans. The sequence goes on along the minus strand of NC_047628.2, from coordinate 8,919,321 downwards.
CTCTAACTGGCTGATGATGATGCGGCAAAAGCGGCCACCAGTCGATGCTCCCAGCGGGACAAGGTGCACGCCTAATATGTTTAGGGCTTGCGGCTTACACTTAAGTGAAATCAACGCAAATTTAGCTGTATAAAGGCAAGGTAGAAATGTGGCCATATGCGATTATGAAATACACTGAATCTTAAAGACCGAAAAACAATTGAAAATTTTGGCTTTTATTAGTTACTTTCTTCATATTTGTATATTGTGATTATTTTTATTCTTTATTATTATTATTGAATATTTAGTTCTTCCCACAAACTTAAATTATTTGGCCATCTAGATAACTTAAAATACATATAAACATAAATGTAGTTACATTACTTTTGTATTTTTACTTTAATATTGTATTTCTATATTTTCGATATCAATAATTTTATTGTGAGTTTCTTTTTGGTACAAATTTTGTAATAACCCCCGAATCTGTCACACATAAATTCCAATTTCAAGGGGTGACCAATACACGTGTCTTAAAAATTTGATCCGCTTCAAACGGAACCAAATCTAATTTTGCAATCAATGATTTTTTTATCATCCCTTGCAGGAGTTGCAATTGAAGCTATTTATTTGAAAAAAAAAAATATCGTAGAGCCGTACCACTCATAAAAATTTAAAGAACCCAAATATAAAACAATATCTAAGGATCTGCTCATTTGTTTTATATTTTTGGGTAATTTTTTAAAGATTTTTTTTCGAAGAACTTTAGTTTGAATTGTTGTTGAATTTTGTTCCAAATAAAAACTAAATTACCTTTTTTATTACCATGCTATAAAATATTCTAAATTGAAAAATGTACAAAATGTTGTCATTACATTAATTTTAATCGCAGTTACAATTTAATACTGCACTGAGCATCAAGTAATGTTTCTGCCGACTTTTGCAAGGAGCATTTTTCCGAATCTGATAAATATGGCCGAATAATACCACTCAAACCTCCTCTATTGACAATGCATGGCAGCGAGAGAAATACTTCGTCTTCTATGCCACAAATACCCTTTGCATTCGTTGATAATACCATGATTCGATTACTGTCTTCAAATATGGCTGAGACAACGTCAGCGACTGTAAGACCAATAGCCCAATTTGTATAACCTTTAGCGGCAATTACTTTGAAGGCAGCTTCAACCACATCCTTATGCACTCTCGACCATTGCATAGAATCATCTTCAGTACCAATAGCTGGATGTAACGTTTGGAGTCGAACACCTCCCACGGAGACCGAAGACCAAATCGGAACAGATGTATTTCCATGCTCACCAAGAACGAAACCGTATACCGAACTGGTTGAAACCTTTAAGATCTGCCCAATAAACATTCGAAATCGGGCGGAATCCAAGTGACAGCCAGGACTGAAACATCGTTCATAAGGCAGGTTGCCGACTTTTCGAGCCACCCAGGCCATAACGTCTGCAGGATTACCCACAATTAAGAATACAGCTTTGGGACTTAGTTCGACAAGCTTAGGCATTACACTTTTAATAATATCCGCTGTGTGTTGAGCAACTTGTAGCCGTGTCTCGTTTGGCTTTACTCGAGCACCCGCTGTTACCACGACAACATTTGAATCTTTCGTCGATTCAACATTACAACTCGGATTAATATGACAGTTGTTAACAAACTGCGATCCATGCATTAGATCTAATCGCTCTGAATGGCATAACTCCTCATTTATATCGAAAAGAGCTAAGTTATTTGTAATGCCTTGTGACAACAAGACTATGGCACATCCCATGCCCACAGCTCCTGTGCCAACCACAGATACTTTATTGCCTTCACACACATCCTGTTTATTAAGATCCTTGTAGATGCAAGCACGAAATGCATTCAGGAGCTGAGCACTTTTGCAACTATTTTCTGATTTATTTCTTATACATTGGTTGAGCTTGAAGCGTGATATTAATCTGCTGGAGATGCGATTTACCAACATTTCAAAAAGATAATGGTCGAAAATGAGTTTTTGAATTTAACTTATTAAATTTTGAAAAATGAATTACCTGAAAGATAAACCGAATGATACTTTCTGTGAATTGCATACATATTTCACATGTATAATTTATAAACATCACATGTAATATTAGAGTACTCTATGAATATTCGTTTTGTAAATACCACGGTGCGCCCTTGATGGTTCTCAAGACTGTGCTATTTGGATAATAAAAATATTGCTATTGCTATGGTTTCTCCATAACTGAGATTCATAGAACTAGAAAACATAAATCACATATCCAACATTCTGGGATAGTTTTTAACATTATGGAAAGAACGAGTATAGGATTTTCCCAATAATGAACTTTCGCTTAAGTCAATGAAAAATTTGGCTGAGATCATGAATAAACACTAAATAAACTGTTTTTGAAATAAAATTATATGCAAAATGAGCAACTATTTTTTGAAACAAAAAGCCTAATAACAATTTTTATTTTCATTCGTATAAAACCCTAAAATTCTCTTAATTGAAATACATTACAATATCTGTAAATGATATAGTAACTGAAGCTACAATTTAAGACTGCATTGAGCATTAAGTAAAATTTCAGCTGAGTTTTGCAAGGCGCATTTTTCCGAATCTGATAAGTATGGGCGGATAATACTACTCAAACCTCCTCTGTTAACTATACATGGGAGCGAGAGAAATACTTCGTCTTCTATTCCACAAATACCCTTTGCATTGGTTGATAACACCATGAGCCGATTACTGTCTTCAAATATGGCTGAGACAATGTCCGCGACTGTTAGGCTAACAGACCAATTCGTGTAGCCTTTAGCGGCTTTGACTTTCGCAGCCGCTTCAACGACATCCTTGTGCACTTGGGACCATTGCATAGGATCGGTTTCAGTGCCAATAGTCGGATGTATAGTCTGGAGTCTAACACCTCCCACGGATACCGAAGACCAAATAGGCACAGAAGAGTCTCCGTGCTCGCCAAGCACGTATCCATACACCGAATCAGTCGAAACCCTCAAGATTTTCCCAATAAACATTCGAAATCGAGCCGTATCCAAGTGACACCCAGAACTGAAGCATCTTTCATATGGAAGATTTGTTACTTTACGAGCAACCCAGGTCATAACATCAGCTGGATTGCATACAATTATAAACACAGCCTTTGGACTTAGTTCGACAAGCTTAGGCATTACACTTTTAATAATATCCGCTGTGTGCTGAGCAACTTGCAATCGCGTTTCATTTGGCTTTACTCGTGCACCCGCTGTTACCACAATAACCCTTGAATCTTTTGTCGATTCAATGTTGCAACTCGGATTAATATGACAGTTGTGAAGAAACTGAGAGCCATGCATCAGATCTAATCGCTCTGAATGGCACAATTTCTCATTGATATCAAACAGCGATAAGTTATTCGTAATGCCTTTGGACATCAAGACTATGGCACAACCCATGCCCACAGCTCCTGTGCCAACCACAGATACTTTATTGCCTTCACACACATCCTGCTTATTAAGATTCTTGAAGATGCAAGCACGAAATCCATTCAAGAGCTGATAACTCTTACAGTTATTTTCCGATTTATTCCTGAAACATTGGTTGACCTTGAATATTTCACGTGATAATAGTCTGTTAGAGATTCGATTTATAATCATTTTAAAAAGATAAATGTTAGATATTTTGACGAAGTCCCAAACGAATTTTTGAATTTTAACTTAGAATATAATAATAAATTGAAATGAAATGCCAACGAGCATAAAACTCGATTAACACGAAATCAAAATTTATGAGAATAACAAATAAGAAAACCAAACTTGGCATTACTCATGTTGGTATTTCTTGGAATTTGGTAAATACTAGAAACTTGTATTTTTTAGCTTTAAGGAAACCTACTTGAAAAACTATTAGGAAATCTACAATATAAAATTGGGGCGTAATGTGACCGTATTTGGATTTTTTTTAATTCCATGGTATATTTTTTCTTTGTTTTAATGCACTAGTACATTTGTATATCCAATATATATATTAATAGAGTATTTTAATAATTAAGTCGCATTGATACTGTCAGTAAGTTTGAGTTGAAGAAAATAAGTAGTTATTATCTCACAGTTCAGCATACTTCACTGAAAATTGAACAGATCTTAAAATGTTGTTCTATAAAATACCTCACAATAAATTACGCAGTTGGAAGTTAGTTATATAGCTAATATGCCCATTTGAAAGTGCTCTTTAGCTTAATCTAAAATAATGCGGCGTAGCAAGAAATCACAGCAAAAGGGCTACCATTCAGCAATGGCCCATTCATCACGAAATAAAACTGAGCACCCAAGTTAGCTCCACCCAAGCACTTGCGCACACTACATAGCACACCAGGCAGTGGCAAGTGGCAAGTGGCAAGCGGCAAGTGGCAAGTGGGTTGTGGCACGAACTGAGAAAGATGAATGACTTGACAAATGCGCTGGTCATGAATCAAATATCAATTTGACAAGCGGCAAACGAAGAAACGCAAAAGTTTGCTCAACAGAGTCAGGCAAGTCCTTTGTCCTGATGCTGCTCAGGTGCTGCGTAATTCCTTGGCTTTTGTTATTTTTGTATTTTATTATTTTTTATTCTTGGCGTTGCCAACTTAATTCAATTTAATTGTGGCCAGCGTGTAAATGACGCTCATGTAATGGAGTCAGCTACCAAGTTTGTTGACCAGAAACCATTTTGATAAGCTCAAAGTTTAGGAGTTTCAAGCGTCAAGAAGACGTCAGTCGGGGTTCAAAGATTAATGAAAACTTTTCGGCTGCGTTGCAGTTGCAATTTGGCCTGGGTGTTTATTAAGTTTAGCTGCAAGTTAGATTGCCTTTCAACGAGTCTCTGCAATTTTGGGTGTCAAAACTTGACGACGTTTCATTAGCAGGCAACAGGCATGAGACGGCGAGACACAAGTCGCGTCTGGGGATTTACATGACTGACACACACAGAGTTATACATACATACATACTCGTACTTGTGCCCCACAGTGTGTAGCACATTAATTATAAACAGGACAGTCGACGCTTTTCCCCATGGGCCACGGCTTGGCCTTACTAAATAAGCCCAATCAAGTTGATTAATAGTGTGCGACTGCTCTCAAATCTTCACGTCACAGCGAGGCCTGCCCTCCGCTAGATAAATGAAAATGAAAAACAAACAATTAAAGCTAACAAAAGCGTCACCTGTACCTTCAGTATTAGTTTTATCAATAGACGGCTAGAGAACCCAGAGTTTCCGGGTCTTAACTCATGCAAATAGTCTATTTCCTGTCAGGCCATTCAGAATGTCATTTTTTATGTATTCTTTTTTTTCGTACTTTTCATTTTTATTGCCGCTGACCGAAACGGAAGTTTTGGGTGCCAACCTGACGCTGACTTTGTCCAATGCAAGTGCAATATGTTGCCAGTCGATAGCTGCTATGGATACTATTTTATTCCTTTCTCCATTTACCATGCAAATCTATGCCAAACACAGCAACATTTATGCAATGCAAACCGCCACACACAAAAAACTGTAATACCTTTTGACTAGTATTTACTCGCCACAGGGTGGGCGAAGTGGGTTCCTAACATATTTCTTTCGCCTTGTATGCCACTAGCTCACAAAAAATACCATAGAGCGCATTTCGAGAGGGAAGTTCCATGACATCTGTTTAGTTGGTATCGTTATTAGTCTGAAAATGTTATGACATTTTCTCACGAAGAAAAAAGCAGATGAAGCAGAAATGTGTTTATTTAAAGTGATATGCAGATGTTTTAGCTGGCAACTATTTTCCGAATACTACCTGATATACTAATAGTATTTCAAATTATAGTAAGTTAGTAATGTTTTCAGTATGAAGTTCATTTTATTATATTTTCTTTCCTAATTTTTAACTTGTTTACTTTGTTAATTATAAATAAATAAAATCCTGAAAACTCAAAAATATGTTAAAGCTTCTACTTTTAAGCCATTTCAACTATCATAAAGAATATGGAAATCTAGACATTAGTATCAATGCTACTTTATGAATGCAAATATAATGAATATAGAAATAATTTATGATATATAATATATTGGCTTATGCGCACGGCAATAAAATATTAAAAAAGAACAATACAAATAATATTTTTGAAGACTTAGTTGCCACTATTGTATAACCCGCCAAGCAGCCCACATCCTAGAGCACTTGAAGTTCCATAGCTTAGGAGCTTAAAAGCTTTTTGGGGCATCATTTACACCGTCCATGTTGTTTTTGCACCATGGTTTTTTCATTCAATATTTAAAAATGGACGCAAATGCCACAAAGAGTGAAGCGAGCTAGCGAACTACGTGGCAAGAAGAACGCATATTTAATCTATGTTGAATTTTGCAAAGCGAAATGCAAAGTGAAATGGGAATGTGAATGGAAATGGAAATGGGAAAAATGGGTGATGTTATGTGGCAGTTGGTAGTTGGGTGGATGGCAAGTGTGGCAACATGCGTGACACCGACAAGTTGCATTGAGGTTGGCACTCGCCTCGCCTCGCTTCGGTTTCTATGTCGCAGTTGAAATGTGGTCTTTACTTAGCAAATGGGCAACGGAGCGAAACCAGTTGAAATGCGGTTGGGATTATTAAAAATTCCCTTAGCTAATGGTAGGTGCACCTTAACTTCTGTTAACACCCTCCCTCTGTGCTCACACTGCTGTTGCTCATTAGAGCGCTGCTGACATATATCTCGCATTTTATTTTTAATGGAATGTCAGTTGCCACTTGCCACATGGCAAATGCTGAATGCTGAATGCCACCACCCACGTCTAACAAATTTCAAACGTTTTACAGTTAAAAGCGCAACTCGAACCCTCGAACAAAACCATCAATTTCTAATAATGTAATTTCGTAAACGTCATTTTGTAGCAACCCCCCAAATAAACCCAAAAACTCAACCCAAAAAAAAAAAAAGAGAAAGGCAGAAAGTGGTTGAAGCAGCTGCTGTTGCTGACTTTCATCACGTGCCAAATGGAAATTTGCATTGTGGCAACAAATAGTTGGGAAAAATAAAGTGAAAGAAACACTCTAACGAAGGCATTTACTCAAATATTTGCAAGATGCAGCAAATGCCAAAATGATGACACTAGCGTAAACCATACTCAATTACTGGCCATGACACCTTGCAACAATGCGGGGCAGCTACACATACAAAACACTTGGGGGACACGTTTTACCACCCTCTAAAAATGCAAATACTCAAAGCAACATTCGCACGCTTTCTCAGGCAAGGGATGAGTTCAACATTAGAAGGGTGGGAGGGTGAAAGATGAGGGCGGAGAAGGGGAGTATATGTACCTTAAGGGTGTACCTTTCATTTCCATGGGTGCAAGAAATTAAAATCTAATAACACAGCTCAAAGCATAAATATTTGTTATACTTTCTCGCAACTCGCAACAGATCAGCCGGTCTCTGAATGAAGCTGATGAAGCAGCTCCCTGGTGGTTAAGCAACCCTGCTGCATAGTTTACACAGTAGGAGTGGGGCATCGGATAAGGCATAAAAACAAATTATTACACACTCCAGGGTACGGCAGAGGCATGAGGCGGTGGCTGCAACAGACAGCAGCAGCGTTGGCAATGGCAACCTGTGCAACATTTACCTCTGATGCTTCGAGCCAAAGGCTTCTGTTGTCTGTTGCCTGTGCAACAACAACTCGATTTGCTCTTTGTTGTTTAGCCTTTTGTTTGGTGGTTGCAAGCTGCTTCTGCCACTTCTGCTGCAACTCCATCTTCCATCATCAGCGAGGGTTGCCTTACAAGTTGATCGATTGCGATTTCAATTCTATAAAATATTTGCTTTGTGTCAATATCGATCAAAAGACTGGAGCTATAAATGTCAATTGTGCAGTTGTATTTGATTGATTAACGGTGGCATAATCCTTTTCCTATCTAAAACTTAACTCAATGGTATCGTGAGAAAACACAGTTCGTCCTTTATGTAAACACATGTGATGATTGAACACTATTGCAATAAATGAGCAACAAATTTAAATATTCATATTTTTAAGATAAAAGTAAATAATATGTAATTTGTAAGATCAGAATAAATTTCATTCGGTTTGTCCAACTACAAGTTTATATCCATTGAAGCAAATTTATAAAAATTATTTATAATCATAAATTGCTGCCTTATATTCAGATAGTGTCTAGGATTATTGTTTTTATCTAAAGTCTTATAGCGAGCTTATTTATAAAGCTGCAGATAAAACTATTTAATCTATACGATAATATTTTGTAATTAATTATTTTCTATTTATATAATCATTCAATACATTTTCAATATTTTGTTTTTAAAAATTATTATAATAATTTTGCTTTCTATAATTTTGCAACTTTATTTATCATTTAGTATTCTTGAAAACATTTCACCCTTGAATATTTATTATTTGTATAAGTAATAAAAATGCTGTTAATTATGCTATTTCATATTTCTAGGAATTGTGTGAATTCTTTTCAAACCACCCTCTTTTTGATTTTACTATCAGAGAGAGCACCCTTTGCCAAATGTTTAGGTTTTGTCTACGGCAGGTCTATTACAGGTATACAAGCACTCACCCTGGGGTTAGTTTGTCTAATACTCACAGCATTTCTGGCAATTTTCTTCTCGTTTTTTATTTTTGTTGTTGCTTGTCTTTTTGTAAAATTTAAAATTTGATTTGAGCTCCAATTCGATTATGACTGAAGTTCGCTTTGGGTTTTGTCTCGGATGAAATGCTGCACTTGACAGTTGTTATATGCCTGATAATCTTGGCTGGAAAATTCATTTAGACAGTGAGTGCTGAGTGATTTTTGGCGCAATGGAAAACTCTTTGAAATTTAATATACAGTCAGCCCCCATATTATATTTACTTCTGCTGCTGCTGCGGCTGCTTTTGTTGTTTCTTGGGTCTAAAGAGCATCCCTTATTGCCTTGTTTTTCCGGGTAAGCCAATACAAAATCAATTATGGGAATCGACGCGCCTTGTGAAATATACGAGAGCAACAACAAATGTTGCCTACACACACATATATCATTGTGTGTCTGTGTGTAAAGCACACTCTAAGCCTGTGTAAAACCCACTGTAAACGACGACCCCCCGCTCCAACCCCTCACTTCTGATAGCAGCGACCTCCTCCCTTCCTCCACTAAAAACTATAAATGGGCAGCGATGTCGCCGTCGTAGGCTTAAGTGTGTTTGACTGCGGCTAATATTTATTTCCGGCAAATAAATCCCCGAGCATGTGCACAACCCACACACACACACACACACAAACAAAGAGGAGAAAGGGCCCGAGGAAAAGCAGAAAAAGTAAACCAGGTTATTAATTTCACAGGACTCTCGCTCTCTCAGCTAAACCCATGACATTTCAGACTTCAGACTGTGGCATTAGTTTTATGTTTCCCTCAGGTTATTGATAGCTTTCCCTAGGGTTTGGATAGGGAGGACAACGGGTGTTATGCACATCATAAATTTTCATGTTTGTTTTGTTGTTATCAACTTTTATCACTTGTCCAGACTAATGTCTATTTATCTAGCCAATTGTTATGATTTCTCCTTGTTATTATTACTGTTATGTTGTCTCTTCTAATTAGTATACTGACTTCTCGTTTGTTCTTGTTGCTTATGACAGCTTACTAAGCAGAAAATATTTAATGCCATTCATAACTATGTGCCGACAAAAACCAAACTGGAAAACTTAATCGAAAGCAGCCAGCATTATTGCAAAATGCAAAAGTTTTTGCTCTCTGTCTCTCTCATTCGCTTTATCTAGCCACTTTTATTTTGCAGCTTCATCTTCGTTTTTGCACAGTTTTTATGCTGTAAGCTACGCCCAAAGTTATGCAAACAATATTTTGCTCACCAGCCAAAAAGCGAAGCATGTTAAAATTCAAATGCATTTTGCCTCGGGCATAAAATAACTATGTTAATTTAGAAGTTTTCAGAATTCTCTAACTATGTTTTCGCAGCTCATGTTAAGTAGTTATTGCATAATTATAATAAGCTTGCATTTTTAAACTTGATTATAAAGCACTTTAGACAAACATAAATCTTAAGAAGAAACATTTCTGATTTTTAATTAATTCTAATATTTCTCTAAAGTTGTAAGAGTATTCGCTGAATACTTTGATCTGCACTCAGCACTATTTTTTTGCGAGCTTGTTCACATTTATAAGCTTTTCAAAGCCATTTTGCTGCATCTTGGCTTTGTTTTCTTTCATCTCTATCTGCTTTCTTAGCATCTCTCTAGGCAATGCTCAATGGCATCTTTGTCTTGCTGCAAGCTGCACTGATTTATTTGTTTTGTTTTGTTTTCTTACCTTTCAGCTGCACAAAGACCCACCACCTGGGGGCAAATCGTTATGGCCAAAAAAAAAACTTGAAGAAAAATGTAAATAGTTTGGCTAGCATGGAGAGGAAGGTAATATAAATCGTTTTCTAAGAATTGTGAAATGCGAAATGAAACAATGCAATTAAATTGTGTTTGCGCATAGTTTTATGCGTTGACTTGAGCTTGACTTTCGAAATTAATTGCATACTTTGAGGCGACCAGCAGCTCATAAATACGCCATGCACGACCAAAACTTTTTAATTAGTTAGTTACACAAACAGCAGCAGCAGCAACTGCAGCAGCAGCAGCAGCAGTAGCGAGTGCAGCCAAACAACCGAGTGCCTTCGGCCAGCAACAAAATTTAATAAATAAATTTGCCAATAAGCCAAAAATTGCGCAGCTGCCAAAGCAGGCAAAACAGTTTAAAATATACATTAAGCACCAAAAAGTATGCAACACCAACAGCAACAAACTTGCAACAAGCTGGCAACATACACTAGGCACTCTGCCCTAGAAACTCTGGCAAGAGCACTAGAGATTTTCAGGCCCGAACTGCCTTGTTAGTGGCCAAAAATTATGGCTATAATTTTTCACACAGAGCGACAGCACGGCACAATGAGAAAACGGAAGCAAAGAGATGAGAAAGTCAAGAGAGATGGGCGAAGGCGGAGGAGGAGGAAGAGGTGGAGGGGGAGTGTAAATCGTATGGCAAAAGCTAAGTAAAAACTTTTGCCTTTAGTTTAGAGCACATTGTAAATCTTTGCGATCATTGAAAAATAATGCATAGAACTTCATAATGCTGTTGCTTAACTCTGCTTACTTTATTATAAAATTGCATAAAAACTACTGAAAATCTGGCAGATGAGAAAGGATAAATTATGGATACTTTTCCGTAGACATAATAAAACAAAAACATATGAGAAAAGTGCAATGATACTTGTAGTCAAGATTCATAGTTCCAGTGAGGAGAAATTTCTAACATTAAATTATCAGAGTGTGTCTAAGTATGTATAATTAAGAAAGTGCAGGACAAGCTTTGAGTAAGAGGAATTTTTATATTATTGTCAAATTTAATTTATTTTGATATATATGTGTAGAAAATGCAATTCATGTTTAAAATATTTTTTTTAATAGATGATCTAAAGACAAAAACATTAATATTCTTATTGAAGCATTCAAAAATCTTCCACTTTAAAATAGCTTCCTTCTTCTTTACTAAAATGAACACTTAAGCTTCTTTCGACTCGTCGGCTAATTTCGTATTCTCTGTATGCCACAAACCAATATCGTCGCTGCCTCTAACTCAGTGCATCTAATCTTTGTTGTGGAAAAGAGAATCATTCATTGCGACCATTAAACAACGTGTGGCATACGCCAAAAAGTAAGCAGCAGTTTTTCAAATGCATGCGCTCAACTCCATATAACTGTCGTTCTCCTTAGTGTCTCTCTCCTTCTCTATCTTCCTCTTTCCTCAGTTAGGGGTCTATTGCTGCCTGGAATCCGTCGTTATGTCTGTATGTCTGCCGCTGTCCGTCTGTCTGTTTGAGTGCTGTCTACGGCGTCTGACATGTTTTAAGCATAAGTGCAACGCATTTAGCTGTCAGTGCTGCGTTGGGACTGCGTTTGGGTCTTGGTCTTGGCTGACTGCCTTTAAAGCCCCTACAGAACTCAGTGGCCCAGTGATGCCCCAACCCTCTGCTCCCTTCTCCTGGCCATCTAAATAAAGTGGACCAAACGAGGCGCACCAGCCTTGCTGATAGTGCAGCAAATTGAAAACTTTAAGTGGAGCAAAATATGAAATGCTAGCAGGACTCTGTTGGAGGACAATGTTCTCTACGTCATCCACATTTGCCATCGTCGACATCGTCGTCATCGTCGTCGTTGCATGTGTATTAATAACGCCATCGTCCATTAAACGGCTCAGTTCCTGTGCGCATTCTCCCGCTCCACGCGCTTCCGGGCAACGGCAACAGACGTTCGTAATGCGGACCAGCTGCCCATAAAATTAACGCACAAAATTAATACTCACACACACGAGTACGCATGTGTGTGCACATACTTTCATGCATTATTTTGTTGCAATGAAATTATTATTAAAACCAACCGACTGGCAAAAATATGAGAAAAACAAAGAAAGTTCATCTATCTGCAGACTTTTGCCTACACTCGAAATATGTTTTAATTGGAATTTGGAGTGCATTCATAAAATTTAATATTCATTTGGTTATAGTTATTTTATTTATTTACTAACTGATTTTGACAAATAATTATTTAATTTAAATTTCAATAATTTATCATCATTGATTCAATTTCAATGTTAACGACTTGTTCAATGAAGCCCAAAAAACCCACAATTTAAAATAGAATTTCAATTAGATTTTTTTAAATTTAATTTTTAGTCATAAAACTCAAAAAAAAAACTACTTTATTTTGGTCAGCTTTTTAACATGTATTTTTATTACCTTCCATATGTCCAAAAGATATCGATATTGTCAAATTAAATAACAAAAAGTTTTTGCCAAAAACTTCGCATACGTATTTTTTATACTATTGTTATATTATTGTTAAAAATTATAGTTATTATCTTTAAAGCCCTACAAATTGTATTAATAAATGCTATTACTCTTCGAAAGCGTATTAACAAAAAAAATACAACCACCATGAAAAATACAGTTGATAAAATAAATTGGAACTTAATGCGACTCCAACTTTAATGCCCCAATGGGCATATCCAGCATATTGACAGCTGCAGTTGCTGCAATTCCACAATTGCAATTGCAATTGCAGTTGCAGTTGTTTGTCGGCTCAGATGCATAATTGCAATGCGAGAAGGTTTTTTATGCTACATGACAATTCATTTTAAATAGTTTCGCGAAAGCCATGAAATAAAAGAACAAAAGGAATAACTGTTGCATATTTTTCAATGCAATTACAATTTATAATGAAAACACAATTGTATATGTAACCAAAAAAAGGGGAATATTAACTATTCCATACAAAATATTAAATTTTTTTAAATTCTCTTCGATTTTTTATGTTTTCATATAATACTACTTAGAACTTATTATTTGTTATTTATAACAGGCACTTTAAAGCAAATAATGAATATATAAAATAAAAACAATGAATGTCGTAATATTTAATTTAATATTATTAAAAATGATTAAAAGCCAACTTAATTATATTATAAAGAGCTGCCGTTTTTGTGCTGTTGTAAAAAAATTTACAATTTTGCAAATTGTCATATTCTAGTTTGCAATATTCAGATTTCAGATATTTCGTTTGATTTCAAATAACTTACATGCATTAGCACTAATTGCAGAGCATTTTTCAGTTCAATACATGGCACAAACAGGATTTATTCCTATTTATTTTCGCAAACAAAAAAATGATGTAGCATAATTATGCACATATGGCATTTGGCTTTGCCTTTAACATTGGCTTTGACGTGGGCTGCTGCACAGCATCCGGCGCCACATAATTATAAAGTGCACATTGAACATTTATTGCCAGCCATAAATCAAAAAGTTATCGAAATAAAGGACAGAGCAGATAATCGCCCCCGCTCTCGTTCCTCGTTCGAGCGACACTTTTTACAACTTATTGGACTAATCACAGAGGCCAAAAAGAGAGACTGAGTGCAGCATGCAGAGGGTGCGAGGGGGCACATAAAGTAGCCCACGACACGCGACTTACCCTGTGACAATTCCCCCGCATGTCATTCACGGGCTGAGGAAATATTTCGGGCACATGGCAAACCGCGTTGTGTACGCCGTAGTACAACCCCATTGCCCAATGGAAACCAGGACATTTGACGGCTTAGCGCCTCGTGCATAGCTTTTTTGTGGTACAAGTGGAAGGGGGAGGGGAGGGTGTGGAGTGTGTGTTGCTTGGGTGAGGCAACAGCATGTCAACGTAGTCTGCAGTCGTCGCCGGATAATGTCCGGCGGGCTGTTTTGTTGTTCGGAAATTGCATGCCTCAGTGCCATTGCAATTTGCAATTGAGACTTTTCGCTGGAAGGCTGCAATAGCCAACTCTCTCTCTCCCTCTTTCTATAATTCCGTCTCTTTCTCTCTCTCACACACACACACACGTTGAGATAGTACTTTATGGCGTATGTGCGCTGGCCAAAGCTAACACACATCGGGTTAGAGGCGCCTCCCCCAAAAAAACAGTGCGAGGAAGTCGGTAATTTATGGTTTTTTGAAGCGCCAAGTGGAAGCGAGCCATGTGTCGCTTTGCATAAATTGCTTACGTTTTGTTTGCTTTGACTTAATGAATGTGGGCGTGGCAGGCGGTGTGGGATACTGCAATGCAACCGACAAACCTGCCAAAGCAATATTCAAGAGATTGTCGAAAACAACAGTGAAAGAGTTTAATTTTGCACTCAACCAAATTGTCTATTTCTAAAGATTGCTTGATTGTTCTAAATTTTGGGCAAATGAAAAAGAATTGATTGCATTTAAAAAAAAAGTGAGAAAGCATTAATTGATAATTAAACTTAAACTATGCCGCCAGAAGATCAAGAATAAAATCGCTTTTGTTTAAAATCAATACTTTTTCCATAGCTTAGTCTACAATTAAAAGTGGCTCAGGTTTAGATTTTGGTATCTCAATGATTTTTCCTCCTTTGAATATCAGACTGATAATGTAGAACACCAAATTGTATCACCTAATATTCGGAATAATTCATTTAAGAAGACTGAGAATCATAATTAAGAGACTATTTGAGATGAACGTGGCTACCAAAATATCAGAAATTTAATCCTTTTAATATTAAGGATAAATAACATTTAGAATAGCTGTTCTATTCAATTGAAGAAAACCTCTATTTGTACCTAAATCACAAATAGATTTCATTTTGATTTTCAGACAGATTAATTTTAACGATAATCCACAATTAAGATAGCTGCACTATTACATTGAAGAAACCGCTTTACTCTTTACCTTTTTGACATTGGAATAATTTGTTTGCTTTCACGTGGCTTCACAGCTCTCTGTGTTTTCCACAATAGCCAGCAACCACCTCAACTCAACTCAGCGCAACTGTTCCTTGCTGTCGTCCACTTCAAACACCATTAACCTTGAGCTGGTAGTTACCCCCCGTTTGGACGACATCGATTTACATTCCATTTACTTGGGAACACTCGAGCGACCCTTCCACACTGGTGTTTACTGCCGCCTCCATTACAAATATGAAAAGCACTGCACTTGACACTTTTCGGAACACTTCATTGGATGGCCAAAAGCAGACTACGGACTACGCACTACGCACTTGATGCCGGAGGGTAAAATGGACGAGGAGGCAAACGAGGTTGGCGTCGTTTTCGGTTCGTTTCTTTCGTGGAAATTCTTTGCGGAACGCATTTCAATTTACAAATGAGTCAAAATGCCTGTGGCAAGCTCTGTTGCAGCTGGGGTTTTTTGTTAAAGAGCATGTGGCAAATCAACAGCAAACAGTGGCAGCAGCAGCAGCCATGGTAACTGTTTTAATTCAATTCCATTAAAAGTCGAAAGATGTTGCACAGCTGCGAGAAAAGTGCTGCCATCTCTCCTTTTGATTTCTTCTCTTTCGCTGGCACAATCGAACTAATGTTTGGTAGCTCGCAGAAAACTAATGAAGCGCACAGTGGAAACGCGAGGATTGATTGCTCCCCGGAGGCGCCGATGGCAGCAGCAGTAGCAACAGCAACAGCAGCCACTTGAAGCTGAGAAAACAGTAAAATTGTTGCAATCACCAGAGCCAAAAGCCAAGCAACCTCCCACACCCACCAAACTCTCTAGATACTTCCTCAGCTGCCTCCCCGAGAGGTTGCCTGCATTTGCTAAGCCCAAACTGAATTTTCCTGAATGTTTGATAATTTCTACTCACGGGGTTGACATTGTGCAGAGAGTAGACAGAAAACAGAGAGCAGGGTAACTCCCCCTGGGGTGGTTCCAGTTGCATAAGAAGACTTGTTAAGTTGCCCGCTCGTTAAGATAAGTGAGCCGGCAAATGGCGACAAGTGCGAACTGAACATGCCACAATGATTACCAGCTTAAGATACGATTGCGAATAAACGGGGACTATGGGGTGCAGATGGCGTTGCGACCCTGTGTTTTTCGGGCAGGTTTCAAATCGGCCAACATTTATAACGACTTTTGATAGGAAATACTTTGAATATCTAATCAAAATAAATGGCAATTGTACTCCATTGGGTAAAGATAAAAAGAGACTGTTATTCCAAGAAGATTAAGCAATAAGGGAGAGTCTTTGTGTGCTTAAGATGTTGCTTTGAAAATATGAATAATGCTTAAGAGTATTAGTAGCAAATAAATTTCATACTTTATAACTTTTGTTTGGGGGATAAGTGGTGGAAGTAGTTCTTTACGAATGGATAATTTATTAACAAATGACATTAATTAATGCTTGATTGTAAAAAATTTATATAAAAATAATAATTTATTTATATTTTGAATAACATACATCTAAAAGATTCGACAATATAAAGTATACAACTATTAACAATAAACCCAGAAGCTTGGTGTATAAATAAAGTAGGAATTTTAAGAAAATTCACTATCCATAAAAAATCCATTCTGAACTTTACATTAAAAATAAATAAAATAGTTGCAATTACAAATTTGACTGGCTTACTGACATAACTTTTGAAGGTTAAACCCTCACATTTATTAATAAAACAAATGAGATATCAAATGACATTTCAGTGAAATTAGTTTATATGAATTAATTACTTTAGGCTGCAAATTTAATTCTTGATTCATATAAAAATATTGAATAATTTAAGCAGACCTTAAATAAAATAAAATTGACATCGAAAATAGTTTCAACATCAAACTCCATCCTCAATTCAAGCTCAGACTCACCTCAATATAACCCTGAACGCTGTCGCACTGTTGCAGCACAAGAATGCTGGGATTCGCCTTCAGTTCTTCGGGGGAGCAGGGCGATAAAAAACCGCTGTCTGCATCGCTGTGTGTGGAAAGCGGTCGCGGTTTCCTAATCTTGTACTGAACATGTCGACTAGGCACGGGGCCTGGATTGAATAACACATAGTTGGATTCGATGGGTACGGTGTGGGCGCGTTGATCCTTGCGCTGTTGCTGCAGCAACTGCTGCAGATGCAACATATGATCGGTGGTAACTAGTTCCGAGATGGCTCGCTGTTCCGTATGCGATTTCTGCTGGGACTTTTTGCTGCCCGGCCGAAAGGGTGAGAGATTGAGAAACGTGAGTTTCTTTTTCATCGACTGTTGCTGTGTGCTGGAGCTTCCACTAGAGCTGGCTGAATTTGTTGAAGTCGAGGACTCCACTAGAGCTGTGGAGGTGGTCTCTGTGTCCTTTGACTCCTGACTGTTGGACATGCTGGTCAGCGTGTCCAGCTCATTTAGCTGCTTGTCCAGACTCTGCTGCTCGAGCTTGGCTTGCACCAGCTGCTCATTGCTATATGGATTGGGAATGCCAATGTCCAGAATGTTGGGTTCCATTTCGAAATCACCCGGCTCAATGACAAAGTAATTGTGATGATCGAAACTGGCCAAAGCACAGGCGCTGGCTTCCGTTTCGGCCTCCGCATCGCCGGAAGTTTCAATGATGATGGTCTCTTCCAGCTCCTCGACATCGTAGATGACCTCGGGCACCAGCTCCTCATCGTCCTCGCAAACCAAATGCTGCCTAGAGCTAAACAGCGGATCACGCAGTCCGTGCTTCGCATTGCTGGGATATCGCATTGCTTTCTCGTTGATGAAGTCCACCGGATCAAAGAGGCAATAATTATCCATATGCGAGGTGGCTGCCTTACGCTGGCGCACCGGCAAATTCTTCAGCTTTTCACTGTAGTCCGCTGCATCGTCCTCATTGTTGTTGGCCAGCTCCGGTGCCGGCGGCGGAGGGGATAATTCCTGACTCAGCTGCATCTCTGCGGGGTTTTCTGTGCTTTGTTGCTGCTGCTGTTGCAGCGACTTTTGTGAGCCGCGATGCAGCGTGGCAAAGAGGCCGCGTGCTATGCAGTTCTTCAGCTCGGTGACCCGCCCCTTGTAGGGACTCGACTGCGCCGAGCTGCTAACGCCCAGCTCCTCGAGGCCCAGTTGTTTGCTCAGCTCTTTGCGTTCCTTCTTGCTCAGCACCACTTTGCCTCGGCTTGGCGTGTTGGGCGCCGAGTGCAGCAGTCGCGACTCCCGCGAGGGAATCTGTGAGAGGGGCGGTGGAGTGGGCGGGGCAGGCTCGCGATAGGAAATGGGAACCACAATACTCGTGGCATAGCTGACGGGCAACTCGCTAAAGCTGCGACCCACTGCGGCCTCGACTTGGCTAAACTCCAGCTCCATGTAGTTGCCATGTCCGGCAGGCAGTGGACTTGGTCCTGGCAGCTGGTTATCAGTGCGGGGCTGGGACATTTTGTGGGAGGTCTTGGGTTTGGCGCCCAGCTGCTGTTGTTGGGTTTGGGTTTGTTGCTGCTCCTCCTCGTTGGCATTGCGATCGGGACGCAGCGGCAATTTGCCACGGCTGCTGGACATGTTATTTGGCTACGAGTCCTGCTTATCCTGCGCGTTTTTTCCCACTCATAATGCCAGCTCATTGCCCTAAGCTGACATGCTGCACTTTTTGCACTTGTTTTTGGTTTTTGTTTGTTTTCCCTTTGCACTTTTTAATTTAATTTAATATTTTCTTTACGTTCTGTTTTTTTTTTTTTTAGGCGTTCCACAAAATTAATGGTTTCATAAATCTTCAGCTCAATGGTCAGTTTATATATATTTTTTTGCGTTGCGCTACACAAAAATATCTACACAGGCGTTAATGGGGTTTAGCTTTGGGTCCAGTTCAGCGCAAGAGGTAAGCATAAAAAAAGGGCTCACGCTTTGTACATTTGTTTTGTAATTGGATTTTTGAGCTGATGCATGTCAAAGTTAAATTAAAACTGACGACTGGGCAACCGGACCAGAGTTTTCTATTTCCATTTGTTTTTTCTCTGTTCCTGTTCCTATTTTTGTTTTTGTTTTTGTTTTTCATTTTTATTTGTTGTTCTGTTGTTGTTTTCGAGTTCGAGTTGGCTGGGGCAGCCCTTGAGCAAAGTCATGGTCATGACCAGGGTGTGGTTTTGTCTGTTTTTGAGTGATGCACAAACGGCACCAGCCACGGCCACTCGACCGCTTTATAATTTGTCTACAAAAGCAATTAACAGCCCAAAAGGAAGTGCTGCAGAAGGAAGTGAGCAAGCACATCGTCGCCCTGAACTAAAACTTCTTAAATTACATGCCAACTACATTGAAATTAAAAACTGATTTAAAAGCATAAATTGTTAAAGAGAAAAATTGTTAAGAATTTGCTTTCATTGTATGAAATACGAGTAGAATATTTATTAAAATTTATTTGCAATTTTATTCTCAATCAAAACACTGAAGTATGCACAAGAAAATGCAATAAAACTGCAAAAAATCGTGTCGGAATTTCAGTATATGAAAGCATGTTGCTGATGTGTGAGTTCAATAAGGAATTCAACTATTCAAAGACGTGTCGAACATGGCATATTTGATTTCACCTAAAAGAATGCAACAATTTCTTCTGCGCATAAAATCGATAGTCTCCTTGAAATGAAATAGTGGAATGAAAATATTGATAATATTTTTATGAAATTTTATTTTCAAATTTTGTAGCGAGCATACATAAAATAAATTAAAAGTCAAATAAAATAAAATCTTTAGATATTTGAGATATTTTATTTGTCCAAAATTGAGCAACATTTCCATTTTATTCTTCAATTGATGAACAAAGTATTCAAGCAAAATAAGTATGCCGCAATAATCATTCTCTATGCAACAGTTCGTAGAGTATGCAACAACAAATCGGGTATTTTGAAGCACGGCAAATGGAAAAAGTTTTATTGGGCAAAACAAATTGAAAAGCGAATCGGACAAGCGAACTACGACAACTAACTGAAAGTTCTCGCACAGCTGGAGAGCCAGTGAACCCAACAAGTTGCATAATTGTTGGCGCATGATCAAATTAAATGGCCTGAAAATGAAAATGGCAAATGGAAAATGGAAGTGCCACAACGCGCTACTTGCCTCATTATGTGCTGCCGTCAGGTAAGTTTTCTGGGGTTTTTCTTTGCTCGGTTTCTTTCTTTTTTCTCTTTGGTGCCGTAAAGTATAAAAGTAATTTGCAATTAAAATGTTAATTTTTAATTGAATTGCAAAGAAGATAGCAGCAGCAGCAGATTGGCCAACGAAATCTGAAAATCAAGCTAATTACAGTGCTTGCAGCTGCTGCAAGTCGATGGTTAACTACGTATTGGGGCCAAATACATTTGGGCCAACTCTCGGTTTCTATGGCCACAAAGCAGCAGTCGAAAGTCGATAAGAAGAGAGAGCGAGACGCAGCTGCTGCAATAGTCGAAGGCAATGTTGACAAAAAGAATGAACGAGCAAAAATACTTGTCAAGATTTGTGCAATGCTTTTGCGTGCTGTTCTTGTTATTGTAATTGCAGTGCTTCAACTTTTGAAAGCCGCATGCTGCTGGCTGCGGTTGCCTGTGAGTTCGAGTGGAAAAATCACACTCCCCTCATGTTACCGTCAAAGCTACATCAGCTTGCCTTCGTTAAGTAACTGCCCCGCTTGGCTGCCGGCCATCAAGCCGCAAACTTTACGAGTTGATAGCTGAAATAAAGTGGAGCATGCATTTGCGACCTCCTCCTCCTTTCAGCGCTAACAACGACTTAAGCTACAACTCTGTTTGCCACTGCCACTTCATGACATCATTTTATTTGCACTCAATCTCAGTCCTTGCGCCGCCTGCGCAAACTTCGCCACAAAAGTTGGTTAGAAATGCTTTTGATTCGATGTTGGCCAACGCGTTAGTTCTTTACTTTTATTCTTTTGGCACTCAACGCTCACAACGTCCCCCTCATCCCCTAAAGATTCCAACTTCAGTGTCTCCCGCCAAAAACGACACTCAAACAAAAAGACAAACACTGTACAGAAAGCTTTCGACGAATGTTTCTTTACACTACCTAAAGACTTTAACAAGCTTAACCCATAATATAAAAATAAATCAATAGTAAATAACAAGAAATCGAAACAGCTTAAAAAGGTTTTACAAAGAGACTTCCAACAGATTGAAATTAAAATGTAGAATGGTTAAATAATATTAAATTGTTTAAGAAGCAGACATTAAATATTACTTTTAAAATACATAAAATACAATTCAAAAATTTCTTAAGAAATTTTTTAGGTTCGAAAACAATTAGACAACAATTTTCAGAAAAGTTTTTTATAAAATCAAAATAATTCTAAAAAACCCATCAAATTTTTTTGTTAAAATGCATAATAAAGTCAATATCCTTAGCGCTAAGTTAGTGAATAATAAAGTGGTAAAGTCTGTTGTCGTAGTCGTAGAAATCGAGTGCGAACGAGACGGGCTATCAAGAAAAGAGATGGCGGCATAAAGTGCAAAAAAAAACTACGTGCGTATGACAGTTTCAAACACTTTCAACAAAGTCTTTTCAAATATGCCGCGGTCTTTTTTTTTAGTTTCATTTTTGTTTGGTTTGTTGAAGAGGCAGGCGTCAAAATGTTGCATGCAAGAAACTTTGGAAACTCTGACGTTGCTTTCTTTTTATGTTTTGTATGCAAAAATTTGTCTGCAATCCAAAAGGAAATCTATGTGCAATTCAATTAAAGCGCAATTTGCAAGCAGGCGTCATATTTTAGTTAGTTAACGACCCAATCCGGGCTACCAAAATTTCTAGAACTAGCGGCGGGCATCAAGGGAGAAGGCAGAAAGAAAGCGCCCCGAACATTTATTACCAGCCCTTAAGAGTACCTCGAATTTAATAAGACTCATCAGTGCTAACGGAAATCGCTTGAGGAAATTGTATGTTTTAAGCAAAAGCAAAAGCATACATAATAAACTCATATAAAAGATTGTTGCACACTTCGAGGGGAGCAGCAAAATGAGTTGCAAAGGCAGAAAGAGAGAGAGAGAGAGAGAAAGAGGGAGGGGGAACAGGACAAACTTGTAGCCAGCTAGCGCATAAATACTCACATTTGCAATTCGCAGAACAGGAAAAAAAAACGCTGGTATTGCCCCAGGCGGACAGCGGCGAAAACGTCGACGTTGAGGACATAAATGAACGAATGTTATTAAAAAAAGAAAAGAAAATGAAAGCAAAACGTAGAAGAAGAAGTATGAAAACAAGAGGTAACAGGCAGAGGCTGCAGCTTTGCTTACACGTTCAGAGTCATAAAATTTATTAAACGCCTAAAAGTATGACAGCAATAGACAATTTATGGGCAGAGGCAGGACTCGAAACATAAGGGGCAGTTGCCCAGGGAAAATATGGAAATTAGTTGCCTTCGCCTTGTCTTGGATCCTAGGACATCCTAGGAAAACAAAATCTGCGCACTTTGCGACAGTTATTACCAAAAGTTGGCAGAGAATGAAAATAAATATACAATTTTTAAGACGCTTGAGTCCAATCTCAATAAATGGCAATAAATGTTTAACAGAATTGTTCTGATCCTAAAAAATAACTTTCGATTTATAAAATACAAAATATTCTCTTTTTGTATATTACTGGATTAACTTTAAGTAAAACTGTTTTTAATACAATGAAAATTTAATGTATTTTATTTGCTCATAAAACATTGCTTCTCCGGTGTCAAGAATGTTTGACTCGGTTTAATACACTCTAATTTAATATTCACACTAATAAGAGTAAAAGATAATAATAATATAAAATAAATGTTTGAATAAATTAGAATTATTTCATAAAATTATTTGAAATACTTTCTTAAACTTTGTCAAAATTAACTCATCTTTGTAGTTCATTAGCTAGTCGACAAAACACGCGCTACACTTGTTTCTTCATTAATGAAATGGACATTTATCCACGAAACACAACAGGGTACAAAAAAGCTTTGCATATTTATAGGCGCTATGCATTCCATTTACACTAATTTAAAGTTGAAGTCGCCTCCATGCCCAGCCATTGGGGGACAGTAGCTTAAGAAAGTCATTGTCAAGCTGCTCGTATTTGTAGCTTCATAATTCAGCGTGACACTGCGATAGAGAGGAGACGGAAGAGAGAGAGGGAGGGAATAGAAGCTGCCATATGGTCACGTGTTGAACTCATAATTCAGCACAATCTCACGGACTATTAAAATTAACGCGAAAGACATTTGTTTTTTGGGATGTGAATGCGTCAGGTAAAGAGCGAAAGAGAGAGAGAGAGAAAGAGAGAGAGAGGGTGATACAGTTACAGGCAAAACGGTGTACCAGAACTTTTTAATTAAGCAGCTGCTATTTAAACTTATTACAATGGATTCTAATCCATTTAGGAGGAGCCAAGCGAAGGCGAGAGAAATGGCGCACAATCAATTCACGGTGTCAACTTTTCGGGGAAACAATACAATTTTCTTATTGTGTAACATTTTCTTGTGCAATTTTCCACTACATCGGATTAAAATGTGATATGTTTGGGCTTGTTTACACACATACACATGCACACACACACACACTCCACGACTTTGGGGTGAGTCAGACATGTGTTTGTTTACCAAGTTGGCAGCTTTGTTTGGGACTCACTCGTTGGAGTGGGTCTTAATTTCCGCTTCGTAAGCATTTCTTCTTTTTTTTCTCTCTTTCTTTTTGGATCACATACAGCTTTTTTTTTGGATGGGGAAAGAGTGAGAGAGGAGCAGACAACGTTTGTTTATTTTGGATTTGTTTGTCTTATTCCCTTACAGCATTTCGTTACGTGTATTATTTTTTTGCTCGTCCTTTTTGCTTGAGTACTTCCGGTTGTGCCGGAAGTGAAGACACAGAACGAAACACGCATGCAGCATGACAAGCGTAGGGGCTTTAATTGTTACAACTGCAAAATTGAATTGCTAAAATTGCCGTCAATACGCACTCATGAATGCGAGTTTCTATAGCAATTGATTTATATGCTTGAAAACAAATTTGCGGAACATATTTGGCGCATTTCTTCACTTCACTTTAAGCAGCTTTTGCAATTTTCACACGTAGTACCAAAAAAAAAAAACAAAGAAGAAGCAGAGAGTCGCAAAGCCCAAGAAGTTGTTTTACCTCCTCTTCTTTTTTCGTATGTTCGCCTAAAATTAGGCAGCACGTTTTATGTTTGTGTTTGAGTTTCAGTTTGAGCTTGTGCACCTCGCTGGCAACAGTTGCCGCATAATAAGTATGGCAAACACACCGAGGGACATGCAACCGGAATACTCTTATGAACTTTTAAAGCTACTTCAGGGAAAACACGATAAATTTATCTCGGACTACTACCGCGCTCTTTCTTCGTTCAAGGATATATAGAATCGGTAAATACAAAAATACTTTTAGTCTTGAATAAATTAATACAGACATACATATCTATAATTATTTACTTTTGATTCGTGATTGTTGTGTTTATTTGCTTCAAATTAGAAAAATTCAAAATTAACTCTAAGAGCTCCCCTTACAAGTTAGGAAATAATTCTAAGTTCAGTAAATGAATATATGTAAGTACAAAAATATCGACTATTCAAAATTGCTGTGTTTATTTTTTTCAATCTTGAAAAATTATGCCTTCTTTCACTATATATTGTGAATCATGCATTCATAAATGTTGAATTATATTAATTTATTACAATAACACTTTAAAAATCTGTATTATAATTAATTTAGTGAAATGCATGAATAAACAATATACTATGTATAAACACTCTCATTCCTTTTTTTCCGTCTACATTCCTTGTGTTCGACTTCCATCATCGATTTCCCAAAAATACCGCACAAGCAATATAACTATGAATAAATCCATTATATTTAACTGCACCCAATTAAATGTTTATAAATCAAAGCTTATCATAGCCAGTCAATAATGCGCCCACAGCTTTAACATTCAGTATCCGCAACTTTCCAAGAACGTAACCTTTGCTCCTTATCAACTCCTACAACCATCTGAATCCTCCCACTCGCAATCGCAATCGCACTCACACTCTCACCCCAAGTTTTGGCTCGTTCTCGTCTTTATATCGCCGCACAGCTTCATTATGGCACATCATCTAATCTAATTTAAGGCAGAGGATGGCTTGTTGTTGCCTACATTTAGGCTCGGTAAGATTTCCGACTGATTTTTATTACCGACAACAAGGAAAACGGAACGAAAAGCGCAATAATCGAGGTTCGGCACGCACCAGGAAAAACGACTCGAACGAGACGACTTTCATAAGGATCTTAAGGCCCATAAGCGTATGTATGCGTATGGCTAAGCCAAAAGGACAACATTACATTTTATTATCTATTATTTCGTTGCGCCTAAAATGCCACTACATTAGCTCAAAAATCTCCCCCACAGAAAAGTACACAGCTATACTGGCAAGGAGAGAGGTCAGGACTAGTATTTGGTGGCGACATAACGTCGGAAGCCGCCAGCCGCAAAACGTAAACATTAAAACAGGAAACGGAAGTCGGTGCCACAGTCGAAAGCGGCAGACATTGTAATGTCGTACGGTGGTTATGATTATTTCGCCTCGGTGCCACGATACACTCCACACATACTCCCTCACACACACACACACTTGCAATGGTGTTAGGCAGTCAAGGAGCATGTGTGTGTGTTTTAGCATTTATTATTTGTGTTTCGGTTATGTATTTTTTTTTATGTATTTTCATATATTCGCTCCTTCGCACATTGTTTGCGTTACGTGTTTGCATACTTTTAGGCGACTTGCCCGCCAGCTAATTCTTTATGCATAAAGTGTTGGGATTTCCTTTTGTCGTTATGCATTACAAATTAGTTGTTAAAATATCTAAGCACTTCACTTGCACTATTTCACTTCTTAGCCTGTTTCATGTTTTTTTTTATACACTTTGGTCCAACAAGAGACACATTCTTTAAGTTAATCCACAGTTGTTAAAGAATGTCTCTGTGTCGGTGGCCAGCTTGCAACACGTAACTCGTTCTATTACGAAAAAAATACGCGACTAAAAAGCGTTGGAATTTCTTACGAATTTTCTTAACGTTACTCCGCAAGGACGAACCGCGCGCAATCGTTGCCCAGCAAACACTGACTGCCAGGACACACGGCAGTAACATTCAACAGCGGCATTTTGGGAAATTTCCTTCTTTGACAGTTTTGGGAAATTTCTCGCTCACTGGAAGCGACCAACTGCAATTGACCTTAGCCTTCGTTTTGCCGGTTTGGTTCAATGCACTAGCCGGAGGGTTGTCCTTTTCACAATTTCCCCTTAGCGAAAGGTATTTTCCTCTGGGATAGTTTCCAGGGACAGCAAGGCCTTGAAATGCCATAGTTCTAACAGGTTGGCGTATGACGTCACAATTTAATAGGAGTAATTAAGGCAAGAGCAAACTTTCCCCTGTCGGCAAAAATTTCCCAAATGAATCTTTTCAGCTTGCGTACCATTCATAACTGAATTTCTAGACACATTCGAACTATGAAGAAAGGCATTTGCTTTACTTTATTTTAAAATTGGTGATCAAAAATATTAGCAGATATATATATGTACATATGTAAAAGAAAGTGGAATAACAATGAAAATTATTTTGTTTTAATAAAATGCTTAATTAATTGAGTAACTTTCAACAGCCTTATTTAATATATTTTGATAAAGAATAATAAACAGTAAATCTAAAATAAATACATTTTCAATTGACATCTCGACCAAGTTATGATTCACTTCGTTAATTATAAACACTTTGACTGGTACGAATATTTTTGCTGAATTAAAAGGTGAGTTAGACTCAAGTCTGCCTACATTGTTGCACTCCTCGTGGAATACTTTTTCCACTCGAGTATTCTTAGTTGATTTCGTTTTCTTTTTTCATTTGGTTTGCATAAAGCAAGTCTTTGCTATACATCATGTTTGTCCATTGATAACAGAGTCGAGAGACTCCCCGTTGCGACTATAAAACAATAGAGCCGCAATTTCCATGCGATGCGACACATGCACAAAATAAAATGTAAATGGCACAGAAATTGCTAAAACCATCGAGGGAATTTTTGGCAATAACTATAAAATGTCCAACGCGAACACAAACGCAACGCAGCCGTCGCTTCGCGTCGCGTCGTGTCGCGTGTATGCAGTCAACCAGGGTCAGGACCAGAGGGGTAGAGAAATGAGAGGATAGCGGCGGGGGCAGGTGGTGGCAAGGGTCGCCATCGTTGTCGCAGTCATTGGGTAAAGGATTAAAAAACGGCGACACAAAATGTTATCTCAATAGAACAATCTCAGGCGAACAAGGACAAAAAACAGAAAATTAAGGCAAAATATATACACGCCTATTCTCTCGAAACACACTCACACACACGCCTACACCCTTAAAAAGCTTGATAAAAACAAAGTGAAAATTTATGCAAAACAAAGATAGAAACAACAATTCTATACAAAGATACTTGTAGCGAAGGCAGATGCGGAAATAAAACATGAAAAGGGGCCGGCTAAAAGGAGTAAAGAGTTAGCCAAATAACCAAACAGACAGTTGAGACACGTTTACTGATAATATTGTTTATAAAATCTTTTATATAACTTTTTTACTTGATGCACGCCTGATAATACCCAAAACTTTTGTTAATAAACTTTTTGTTAGGGTTATTCTTCAAATCAAAAAATAATAGCTTACCATGTATAAAGGAAAACAATGTTGTGATATAAATTATCTTACTCTTTACTTTGTCAATCAGTCAGTTATATTAATAAAAGTGTTTTGGACATATTCATTTGTTATTAAAGACACCTTCTTATTAAACCGTCTCAACTAAAATTCCTTGTCTCTAAGCCATTTTTTTTAGGAAAGCACCAACATGCAAAACTGAATTTAAAATGTATGGTTGGGAATTTAGCTGTTACAATTAAAATTGTTTGTAAGGTCAGCAGTTCTTAATGAATTCCCTTCATATTTTGGTTTGCAACCAATGTCAGCATTTTAAAAGTACCCTTAAAGGATATTTCCAAATAAAAGTATTTTGCGAGTTTTGCAACCATATATTCCCACATCATACTGGTTGCCCTCGAAGGACATGGCACTAGGAAATTTAGATCTTAAAATACCCAATATTATTTTCGGAAATAAAGTCCTATCAATCATATACCACCTTTTGCCTGAAAGAAGCAACCCAATTGTGTTTCGTGTCATGCCAAGACGGAGACTGCAAGAATTTTCTGTAGATCGTTAGATGAATCGTCTTGTAGAATGCTTCTTGCATTGAGTCTGGTGTACGCGCCCTCTTAGCGCAACGCGAAACTTCCCTAACGCCTACTTTTCTCGAACATGTGCAATTTTGTGTATCATTTGTCATTTGTTTTGTGAGTGTTGTACAAGAAAGTTGATTTTTTCCTGCGCGTCTTTTATAAAACAATAAGAGGTAAGTTGTTAATATTATTAAACTACTATTCTAATCTGATTTAAATTAAAAAATATATTTGTATTTGTATTTATATTTACAGTTTTGAGGACCACGAAAGAGCTACGTTGGATGATAAAAATAGAAACTACAAGGCATTGTTCAGGGCGAAGAATATTGAAAACGGCGAAATAAATTAATTTTTTCTTTTAGCTATTATATTATTTAGTTATAAGTAAAACTGTTTAGATAATATTATATATAAATTTAAGTACTCATTGTATTAGTTTTAATAAATTTAATTTCAAGTATAATAAACATTTTATTTACTGCATATATTTTTGAGCGTATTTTTATTTTGCATATTCCGAACTACGCACTAATATTTAAGCACAGATTTTCGGCAAGAGCTGCACCGCATATTTTCTACAAGAAACGTCGAGTACAAATTCTGCCAGCGCAGCCGAGGGAAATTTAAATTTCCCTTTGGCAAGAATTTATACTCGACGAGTCTTGTAGATAATCAGTTCCGCATATACGGCAAAACGAAGTGAGAAAGTCTTTTCGCATCTTGTGTCTACACATGACGGGACTGGAAGAAAACTTGTATATTGTCTACGAATAAAACACAATCGGGAAGGCATACCTAAAACACAATATCCCGCCTTTTTTTTGAAAAGAAGCAAGCTTAGCCAAAACATACACCACGCACAAACATGAATGTTACTTCAAACAACAGATGACGCACATTGTAAAAAATATTCCATAGATGGCGTGACAACAGCCGAGACGATGGGTCTGTCTGTATGAATACAAAGAATATCAAGAGAAAAAACTATAATTTTTGACATCATTTGTTACGTTTGCATGCAGATCAAGTTTGTTTCCAATTTATATAGTATTTATGATTCCTGAGAATTTGGATGTGATCGGATAAAAATTATGTTATTAAGTTAATTAATTTAAGAAACACTTTTATATGGTAAATTACGCCTATTGCAATGTGATCGCCGCTGCTTTTCTGACAATCTGGTATATTTTGACTTGTATTGTATATTTTTAATGTATAACTTCATTGATATACCAAATATGATCGTTGGTATATTCTAGTATTTTGCGGTATATTATTTGATATATTTTTAGAATTATGCTGCACTGTTTTGCCTATATTTAAAAGGAGTAGCGAGTATCTCACAGTCGAGCATACTCGACTATAGCTGTCTTAATTATTTTCAATATGTTCTTATTAGCATGATTCAAATTAACTTGTTTTTATTTTGCCAAATATCGGTCACAGTCTGACTGGTCAAACTAGTTTCATACTTTCTGCATGCAAGTTTAAAGAACTGTGTCAAACAAATGATGAATAATTCATTCATCAATGTGCTCGATAAGAAGTGCGATGCGTATAAAAAGGAACGATTTTTCATTCATGGCTTTAGTTTCTCGTAAATTCAACGCAAGTTGTGTCATATTCTTTATACACTGTAAAGGATTGGAATTTCGCCACGGGAGACAAAATCAATTGTGGAACACAACATTTCAGGTATGTATATGCAGTTACTAATAAATTACTTAATAATAGAACAACTATCAACAATCAATGCAATCAATATCTATCTAGATTTAATAATGGAAACAATTTATTATTATAACTTATTTTTTAATTATGAGTTACTCAGAACAAATTTACAAATACATATAAATTTTAAATAAAATCATTAAATGCGTATTATTTAAATTGTTGACCAAATCACGACAGTACTGTAACCGAAAAAAAGTACAGTGCCTACTTTGCGGCCTTCTGTTAAGAGTGATCTAATTTTAAGTGACATCATCACCGGGGATCACCATAAATCTTTATTTTAATTAAATTCGAAATAATTAATTAGTATGTTATACGCATTGAAAGTGAAAGCCGATATGTAGATTAGGCAAGAGGTTAAAAATGAATAAATAATATGCGATTGTTTGTTTATTTCAGTTGTTTACTAGTGTGATACAAGATGCGTCTATTGCTTGCCGCCTGTTTCATTAGTGTTCTTTATACACTTGATTTTCGGAATTCCTTCTCAAAAGCAAGTGACGACGAATCACCGCAATTAACGGAAGAAGATATTAAAACAGTTGGATTATTGAAAAGTTGGGCTATCGCCGCCAGGCTAGATATGTTACAGACGCAAAACAGGACTTTATACGCAATGGCTAAGTCACTTGTGGATCATAAAATTGCTGATAATGTGACACTTGAATGGGCAGAAGAAATTACCAATGAATGGGAGCGTCATCTTCCCCGAGAACTGCCTTACAATTATACCTATAAGTCACTATTAGAGGAATGTTATGAAACTTATTTCGTCAAAGGAAAGGATAGAAAAGAAAAATCTGTACAATACTTGGACAAACGGTGAATTCGAAGTTATCTTTAAGGCATTTGACGATAAGCGTAACGCTTTTCTGCAAGAGATGGAAGACGAGGTGAAGAAAACCTACGAAAAACTTAGCGAGAAACCAAAAGAATTCTACCGATATACTATCGAATTATCGAATTCAAATAGCGGATTATCGGCTTTGGGTATATATATCCTATTTGATAAGTTAGTGGCGGACTTGTAATTTTCAACAAACATTTAAAAAATAAACAATACCAACTGAAAAATATGTGTAAGATATGATGTGCTCTTTATAATTGTTAACATTTTGCATATGATTAAGTATATCAAATTCAAGACAAAGCAATTGTTTGTTGATACAATATAAACTTGATACCTCCATTATTCGTTTTCATGTATGAGTTCAAATTTAATACACATTAGAAGGATATCATGCTGTTTTTGTTTTGAATTAAAAACATTCAAGACGCGCATTTATTAATTAGTTGGGCCGAATCCCGGCGGTACTGCAATACCGGGCCAACCCGTGACAGAGGTGGAGCAAGCTCCTAGCACTCCGTCTGATTCCAAAAATCAGTTTAACATTTGTTGTTCTCCAATGGAGAAACTATCAGATGTTAAGCTGATAAGAACAGATACTACACTTTGATCTTAGCCATAAGGCCGAGAAGCGATAACTTAAATCTTGTCTACCTTCATCACTCCATAAAATGAGTGTTATAACAACTTGTGAATTTTAAGAAAAATGTTACCAAAAAAAAAGAACAGTGCCTACTTTTCGGTGCTCTATTAAGAGTGGCCTAATTTCACAAAGTCACCACCGGGAACCACAATAAATTCATATTTTATTTAAATTGATATTACTGCATCAGATCTACGTTATTGATGTGAAGCCGATATGTAGATTAGGAAAGAGCTCAAAAACTTATAAATAAAGAGCGACTCTTTGTTTATTTCAGTTGTTTCTTGCCAGTTTTGTTACTGTTATTAATACACATTGTCGAAATTCCTTTTCGAATGCAAGTCCAGTCAGATCACCTCCATATAGAGACAATTAAAATATTAAATCTTTGGGAAACCGGCACCAATAACGATTTCTATCAGATGCAAAACAAGACTTTTTACACAATGACCAAGTCAATTGTGGATCATCAAATTGTTGACAATATGACACTTGAATATGACGATGAGTTCAAGGTCCGCTACATTTTTTATATAGTTTCGAAAACATCTGTTATGGAGAGTAAATAAAGAAAAAATATGTAAGGCATGCCAAATTTGTTATCATTTCTTCAAACACTTCTGAAGCAGTACGCATATTTAAAAAAATGACATTAGTTCATGCATTTTTCATTAAACAATCATGATTGACCTAAACTTGAACTTCATCATTGCCAGCAATGAATTGTTATTTCAATCAAATTATTCAGATTATTGTTTTACTCTTACGTCATTTGAGACAATGCATACATAGATTAGACGATACTGTATAACGTATAAATTGAGAACGATTCTCAGAGTTTTTCAGTTGTTTCAAAAATTGCATAGAAGATGCGTGGTTTGCTTGTCGCCAGCTTTGTTATTACTCTCTATTCAATTGTTTTTCGAAATTCCCTTTCGAATGCAAGTCCCGTCGGATCACCTCCTTTAACGGAAGGAGACATCGAGACAATTAGAACATTGAAAAGTTGGGGTACCGCCTCCGTCAACGGTCTCTATCAGAAGCAAAACAGGACTTTGTATGCAATGGCCAAATCAATTGTGGATCATAAAATTGCTGACAAGGGGACACTGGAATGGGCAGAATTGATTACCGATGGTGGTAATGGTTATCTTCCTCAAGATCATATTTACGAGATACTTTTTATTTACCCATTTGATAAATTTTACAAAGCTTATTTGTCAGAAAACAACACCATAAAAAGAAATCTGTATAATAATTGGACAAACGGTGAATTCGAGGTTATCTTTAAGACATATGACGATAAGATTGAGGCTCTTAAGCAAGAGTGGGTCGATGTGGTGAATAAGTCGTTGGAAAAACTTAGCGACAATACAAAAGATTTCTACCGAACTTCGATTGAAAAAACTAAAAATCCAAATAAGGAATTTGCGCTCAAAGCTTTAGAAGACATATATCATATATTAGTGAAGAACTTGTAGTTTTAATTAAGTATTTAAGCAATAACCAAGTTGAATTTTTCATTAATACCAATATATATATATGTATATAAATATGTATATCATAATAATTTTAAACATTTTCTGTATGACTCGCTATACGAGATTCCCGAATAAACTATTTTTCTTTTATTAACCCAAAAATAACATTTAACAAATTTCCAAAAATAGGTAGTAAATATATACATATATTATAATCGAGACAAGAAATACAAATAAATTTTACGAAAACGGCAAATTAGGTATTTTCTTTTTTTATCAAGTCGAAAATCAAATTTTAGCAACAACACCTTTTTTTTTTAAAGGTAATTTTGATTAAATAATCGTTAATAACCGCACCCTCACACCCTCACTATGGGCAAAAATAAATTCTTATTTCAAATAAATTTTCCGTCTCTAGAGATTATTCTATAGTACAAACTCAAAACCTAGCTTATGTCAAATTGCAATAACGAACTGCAAAATTTAAGATTAGGGCATTGATAATAATAGATGCAACAAAAAATGACGGAAATAAATATTGTAAGTAAAAAAACTAATCGAAAAAAGAATTCCGCTAATGATCTGATTAATGATATTTACTTTTAAGACCTAGTTCACAAAATAAGATAAATACATAATATTATTCTGGTTAAAATCAAGTATTGGACTTTACATTTTTTAAGCATAAGCCATAAATAAAATATTTTTAAATTCACAAATTTTAGTAAAATCGATAAATGTTTAAAAATTAAACAAAATTTGTTAATCAATAAAATAAAATTAAAAATGTATAAACGAAATGTTTTCCCCACTGTCATCCTTTGATATGCAAATGCTGATAAATAACTGTCGCGCTTCACAAATTGGCAACATTCACACTCACACTAACACAGAGAAGAGCGGAACAAATACGAAGCTGTCAATAAAAAGTGTTTCAATTCTCTAACTTTGAACTGTAGGCAATCAATTCAAGAAGACTACTTGATTTCTTGCCCTGTTGAGGAAGACAACAATCAGGAGATAGAATAAACAATTAATCATTTCAATTTTCCAAACGACTTGGCACGCCATTGGAGGACAAAACAATTTGGTAGCCTGAAGAACGTAAAAGAAATAGGCAACTATCAGGACACAGTTGCAATGTCAGCAGTTGCCATGTCCTTGTTTTTCTTGTGGATATTTACATTTGCATGTTGCCACAGAAGAAAATCGCTTTGCGATTACCCCACGAGGGCGTCTCCTTACATTTATTTTTGAACATATACTTTGGTGCTAACTGAATGTATGCATTGGTAGATGGATAAAAATATAAACTTAATAAATAGCTTTATTAAACTGGGTATTTTATTTCATTTAATTGACTTTCTAATACGACTTTAAGTCAGCTGATTGCAATAATAATAATATATATTAATATTAGTTGGAATTAACTCGTTTTTTGCAGAATATCTTAGCAGTTACAATCTAACTGGTTAAACGTGTTTCATACAAGTTAAATAATCTTATTTCAGACCTACATACGTCATTAAGGCGGATGTGAGTAAGAGTTGAGCAAGAGACAACAAATTCATACTAGGATAACGATTCTTTCAATGATTTTTCAGTTATTTATACAATTTTACGCAAAATGAGTCGTCTGCTTGTCGCCGGTTGTGTTATTAATCCTAACGAAGCACAACATTGCTAACAAAAAGACACTTGAATTGTCAGAAATAGATATTAAGCGTATTCATAAGCAATTTAAGGATATTTTGACTCCGTCGGTAGAAAAACTAAATGACAATACAAAGATTTCTTCCAAAATTTTAATCGAAAAAACAAATAATTCAGATTTGAAACAGGCACTCCTAGCCAAAATGCAAGTTGCTTATTATATTAGTAAATAGCTTGCCTCCTAAATTTTAAAAGAATACAAAATTTTATTTTTAAACGATGCGAATAATTTAAAAGCACTAATTTAATTGAACTATTTTGCTGTATTTGTCATTTAAATTGCTGAAATACAGTAGAATTTTCTGAATTTTCACTTATTGCGACGAAAAGTCGATGGTTCGTTTGGTCCCCATACAACCTTATATGAAAGGGCCTCCGCTTAGTACGTCTCCGCTTTTAGCGACAAACCGCTTATACCGACGAAATTTTTCACAATTCAACCGGATATTGCGACAAAAAAAAAAATAACAGCGAAATAATGCCAACAAATTTAAGTATCAAACGACGCTGTCATAAATGTATGCATTTATCAGTGATTGGCACTCTTGCTTGTGTGCGTAGGAGCGACACGAAGCTTCGTTCTAAAAACGTATAAAATGAAAACGATTCTTTGATTATTTTAGTTGTTTCAAAACTTTTATACAAGATGCGTCTTTTGCTTGTCAGCAGTTTTGTTATCGTTTTTTATACACTTAATTTTCGAAATTTATTTTCAAATGCAAGTCCTGCCGCATCGCCGCCACTAACGGAAGAAGATAAAGATACCATTGGAATATTGAGACTATGGGGCAACGCCAAGAGCTACGGTTTCTTGCAGGAACAAAATGTGACCTTATACAAAATGGCTAAGTCAATTGTGGACCATAAATTTGCTGACAATAAAACACTTGCCTGGGCATCAGCAATTACCGATGACTGGGATCCCGATCTTAAACAAATTTCTGAGAATACTTTAAGTAATCTTGATGAGGACCCTGAAACTTTACTAAAACATTTTTACAATGTTTATAAGTCAGAAAATAAGTCGCGAAAGAGAACTAAGTTTAACACTTGGACAAACGGAGAATTCGAGATCATCTTCAAAGCATTTAATAATAAGGTTAAGACTTTAAAAAAAGAACTTGAGGATATGATGGATAAGTTTATAGAAAAACTAAGCGACAACACAAAAGTCTTCTACCGAAGTTTAATCGAAAAAGCTAACAATCCAGATAAGAATCAGGCGTTCAAAGCCAAAGGCAGACTTTACGATATATTGGTTATGAACCGGTACTTTTAGATACGCAATGAAGAATTAAATAATTGTTCTCTTGTGTCTTCTTGTTAAATGTAAATATTGTCTTACTATTGCATGATAAGATTTTGCACAATAAAATGGGTTTCAATCAACATTAGTACAAAGTTGATTCGCAAAAACGAATAATTTTTGGTAATTCTTTATTGCCTTCGTAGCTCAACATAAACTAATGTTAATACTTAAGATTACAAAAATTTGTTTAAATCAATCCTATACCTTTTACTCGCACACCAATTCCCCTGTGTACAAATTCAAAAAACTTTTATTAAATGAAAAACAATTACAATTGAATACAATTGCTATATGCGACATAGATTAGAAAAAATGTGAACAGCGTTTTCGACTCGAGATGTTTTTTTTTTTCTTGATACTTTTGTTTATGCAATTTGTTGTTAAAATTAATGTCCGATCTAAAACCATTGATGTATTAAATCATTAGGGTACCGACAAGATCTTTGAAGAAACGAAATGAATGATGATAATGAGATTGCTGCAGATAGAACTCTACGATGGGCAAAAGTGATGGGTAGCGGGTATAAAAACAAATAAAACCACACTCATTGCCTATTTGTTTGGCGACAATATGCCAAGTACATATAATTGCAACTTGGTTGCAATATTTTTTTGATTTAAAATTTTATATATAATCTTGAGAATCCAAACTGCAATTTCTCTTGACGAGAAAGTGCTTCAAATGCTTTTCTTTTATTTTTTTGTAATTATTCATCTTGATGCTTCTCTTCACTTTGCCGACATGAGTACGGAATAATAGGTTTCCTATTATTTCACACTTGGATCTGCTGGTTTAACATCCACAGTATCGGTAACTCCGGAACTTGTGGATGTAATGTGCATGCAAACCCTTAGAATTCACAATCAGTTATGATGCATCTTAGTTAAAGTCTCTGCCGTTAACAGTGTGTGATTACTCTGGCTTCTTTTCAGCTGTCGAATAAATCTTTCGCCTTTTACTAAAGATTTCCGTGGAAAGGAGCACTCTAATGAGTCTAACTTGAATTTTTAGTGCTGTGCCTGGCGACTATCGTTGCTAGGCCAATTAATAAATACATTATGAATTATGTCAAATGACGTGATCTCACACATCTCTGCTAGAATTATGTAACATTCTTATTCTTACGACAAGTTAATAAATTCTTAATTTTAATAAATACGTATATTTAAATATATGTACAATGTTTAAAGTATGATATGTTCTGAAAACTGCAACCACATTAGAAAGACAGTAAACAGTAAAAATTAAATTTTTTTTGCCAAGTATCGTTGTTTACTTACATATGCACAGCATTCAAGGTTTATGATGATTAATTTCAACTTTATATGTTTTTCTTATTTTTATAATTCCTAGGACGTATATATGTTACATATATGTATATTTTAGACATTAATGTGATTATTTGTTTGTTGTTCAACATAAACTCGATAACTCGATATTTGTTTTTATGTATGTAGTTGTGAAAACATCTGCTATGGAGAGTATATAAAATAGAGTATAGAAACACTTCCCAAGTTACACACTTAAAACTATTTGATTAAATAATCATGATTGAGCAAAAAACTTGACCTTGATGGAGAACATTAAATTGTTATTTCAATCAAAATTTTAGACCTACGTCATTTTAATGAAAACAATGTACAATGTACATAGATTAGACGATTCTAAAAACGTATAAATAGAGAACGATTCTAAGGTCTTTTGAGTTGTGTATATTGTAAGCAAGATGCGACGTTTGCTTGCCGTCAGTTTTTCTATTTTCTTGTATGCCCTTGTTTTTCGAAATTCCCTTTCGAATGCAAGTCCCGTACGATCACCGCCATTAACGGAAGAAGATATCGAGACAATTAAAGTATTGAAAAGTTGGGGTACCGCATCTATCAAAGGTATCTATCACATGAAAAACAAGGCTTTATACACAATGGCCAAATCAATTGAGGATCATAAAATTGCTGACAATGAGACACTGGAATGGGCAGAAGGGATTACCGATAAATGGAATCGTTATATTACCGAAGACCATCTTTACGAGATAGCTCATAATTATCCATTAGCAGATTTTTACAAAACCTATTTGTCAGAAGGTACTACAGAAACAAGAAATCAATTTAATACTTGGACAAACGGTGATTTCGAGGCTATATTTAAGGCTTATGACAATGAAGTTAAGGCTCTGATACAAGAGTGGGTCGATGTGGTGAATAAGTCATTTGAAAAACTTAGCGACAATACAAAAGATTTCTACCGAACCTCGATCGAAAGAGCTAAAACTCCAAATAAAGAGTTACAGTTCGATGCTTTATATGACATATACAATATATTGGTGAAGAACTTGTAGTTTTATTTAAGCTTTTAAAAATAAATACAAATTTAATATTTCATCAAATTCAATAGTAAAATGTGTATCATTACTTATAATTATAAACATTTGGTTGAATAAAATGTTCTTCACTCATCTTAATTTTTTTATGTACCAATTTTTATATATCTGTTAAAATGTATAATAAATGCATCAAAATTGAGTCAACAACTTGTTAAGTTATGCCAGGTAATTACTCCATAACATAAATCTTATAACAACTCGATATATTAATTCATTTCTTTTAATTGTAGAAACCGGTTCCCTTAGTTATATTAAAGTAATTTTGATTGAATAATCAAACCGCATGTTAACTTTCCCATCTTTACTTAGGACACGTATGAATTTTTATTGATGTATTTGATTTTTCCAAAGTAAACGCAACAGTAAGTTTATTATTTTGTTCATACCTACCACACTTAAATGAAATCATATATATATTAGTTAAGACGCTAAAAACCTAAGGTTCTTATCAAAATCATAAGACATTTAAATAACTTGAATTTATTCCCGCCTGAAATATTTCTAATAGGTTCTTTGTCTTTGCTTTCGTCACAAATACACTTGTTTGTTTGTAAATTTAATTCACATTTCATTGTCTAAAAGAAATTAACATAGATATTAACAATAAAAGTAATGACGTACTAAGAGTTAACTTCGACATTTCTCCGTTAATAGAAGCGTGATCAGTCGTTCAGTCGGTGTCTATATAAGCTGTAGACGGTCATTTGAATCGTTAGTTTGTTTTGGAAATTTTTTGAAGATGCATACTGCATTTATATTGATTATCGTCCTTCTGGTCTGTATTAATAAAGCTAATCAGCTAAGAGTGGCTGAATTAACTTAATAATTTGCAGAGCTGCATAGGTGCTGCTCTAACCAGCAGTCTTATAAACGATTTGAAACAAGTTGCTGAAAACACTCAAGTACTCGTTAATAAGGATGAGATAAAAACGTTGATTGCTATAGCTGAAACAATAGCTGCACATCATATTGCGCCTAAAGACGATATTGAATATTGGCAAACGTATTCCGAGAAGTTAAGATCTTGGAATGTTACCGTCTCTAGAGATTATTCTCTAGTAGAAGTACGAAACTTGCCTATATATTCTTTGAAACTGTTAAATCAATATTCAAATGGGGACTATGCCAAGTTGCGAGACGATTTTATGAAACTCGTAGAGCAACGATGTGCGGCATTTAAGATTACTGCTTTGAAAATAATAAATGCCGCGAAAAATTCTGGAATTATACACGTTCCGATAAAAAACAAATTAATACTTTTGGATGAGATAGAAATAAGCGAGGCAAATTTGTCCTTAAAAATAACTAATCCTGAAGTTAATTTCATTTATCCCCTGGTTCATCGCATCTAAAGTTTAATATTAAGGATAAAATTGTGAATTTGTAATATACAAAATTATAATATATTGCTGCTTAATGCTGCTTAAAATAATGTAGTGACACACCCAAAGTTTTCGATAGTAATCATAATAATTGTGATGGGAATTTCGTTGATTTGATTTCTAATGATTATACATTTTAATTCACTTAAAGAAATTGTAATAAATACAAATATTAAAATGTTGTTCTTTGAATCAAGTATTGGTCCTTTAATTTCTCAACCATTACGAATAAAAAGAAAATAGCAACGCCGACAAAAATTTAAAAATAATCCCAAAAGTTTGAAATATTGCTTAAATGTTTGAAAATAAACATTTAATTAATTGACTTGATCCGCGTGCAAAAATTTCAAGGAATGTCATTAAAAACAATAGTTTTACCTCTTGTAGTCTCTGAGATCCATTGTTTCATACGGATCATCGACAGACAGACAGACAGGTGCTCCTTTCAGCTGTTGGGTTATTTCTTAATACACAGACAGAGGGAGATGCACACATTTCCTATAGGCCCCTCGCGTTCAACCCTAAAGACAGCAGCCATAAAGATTGCATAACTACATTTATTAGTTAGTTGGGCCGAATCCCGGCGGTACTGCAATACCGGGCCAACCCGTGACAGAGGTGGAGCAAGCTCCTAGCACTCCGTCTGATTCCAAAAATCAGTTTAACATTTGTTGTTCTCCAATGGAGAAACTATCAGATGTTAAGCTGATAAGAACAGATACTACACTTTGATCTTAGCCATAAGG
This sequence comes from Drosophila albomicans, assembly GCF_009650485.2. Taxonomy (NCBI): domain Eukaryota; kingdom Metazoa; phylum Arthropoda; class Insecta; order Diptera; family Drosophilidae; genus Drosophila; species Drosophila albomicans. Next base: position 8,878,544 of record NC_047628.2, on the reverse strand, counting down.
CCGAGAAGCGATAACTTTAACATCGTCAATTCACATCACTCCATCAAATGAGTGTTATAACAACTTGTGAATTTGAAGAGAAATGTTGCTTGAAAAAAGTGCAGGACTACTTTAGGGGTAGTTCTTTAAAGGTAAGTCTTTATTCAACTTCACACCATCACCAACGTCAAGGCTAGGTAAAATAATTCAACAATACTATTGTACATATTATTATTAAAGCCTTGTTTAGGGATGAAGAAGATTTGTCAATATGTTAAGAATCTATAAAAAGAGAACGCTCGGTTATTGCAGTTTATAAATATGAGACCAGATGAGTCTCTGGTTTATCGTCAAATTTGATTGCAGCATCACCTTGGACATCAACACATTAATTTTTTTTACGAACTTTACCAAAGTGTTCAAAATATTGTAAATGATTTAGTGTACACATTATTGCATTAGACTTACGTCATTTAGTGAAAGCAAGTATAAAATATGTGAATTTACAATTATGATAATTATATGATTCGAAGAAGAATTAGGACTGATGCTAAAATCGTACAAAAAGAGAACGATTCATTGGTCATTTCAGTCACTTTGTTGTGTAGGGAACTTTTCAATTTATCACCATTTCCTGAAAAAGACAAAGAAACCACCGAAGTATTGTATCTTAGGAAAACCGACAAGACTTACTATTAACATATTTGAAGAAATTAAATGTAACTTCATAATTGGCAAAGTCAATGATGGGCAATTATAGGAGATAATAGGACTCTTCTTTGGGAGGAAGAGATAACCGAGCATTGGGATCCGGCATCACAACTGATTTATAAACATACTTTATTCGGAAAATTCTAGATTATCTTTAAAGCATCAATAAGATTACGGCTTCCTTCAATGAATTTCTAGTAATAATGAATCAACCAGTAAACAAATTAGCACAAGATTTCTTTGAATCTTTGTATTCCCAAAAACGTTTGAGTGGCAGGATATATATCTTATTCGATCATTACCTTCAGCTTGTTTTTGAATTCATTGTAAACTTAATAGCAAAAGGTTTGTTACTGCTAAGACTCACATGACCGAGTACTAGCTGACCTCAATTGAACCAGTTTCTTAATAGTTGTATATGTTAGATGCGAATATGCGAAATTAAACACACACTCAATAAATATCAATCCAATACAATTGAATTTTAATTAAAATTATTGCATAGTTGATCCGAGCCGCTGCGACATTATTTGTTTTTCCATAGTACGTTGATAAACGATTTCTTGAACGGTTGTCAATTGCATCCAGAAGTAATGCATTTTGAAATCATACCCCTAGAATTCACAATCAGTTATGGCGTGACATTGGTAGTTTCCTAGCGGTTAAGGTGTTGTAGTTACTCTGGCTTCTTTTCAGCTGTCGAATAAATCTTTCGCCTTTTACTAAAGATTTCCGTGGAAAGGAGCACTCTAATGAGTCTAAATTAAATTTTTTGGGTTGTGCCTGGCAACAATCGTCGCCGGGCCGTTTAATAATACATTATCAAGTATGAGCAAATGGCGTGATGACCTTCCAGACATCTCTGCTAAAATTAGATCTGTCGCAGCATTAGCAATTCTGACGTCAATTTTAAATGCTTATTTATGGGTCGTGACTTGTGACGTTATTTTTGATTAAACGTAATGAGATTAGACGGAATGTTTTCAAGGTTAAGTAAAAACAAATATGACTAACATGAGATTAATTGAACTTGACCTAATTTCTATTGAACTAGACGACAATTAAAAATATATACATTTCATACAAAGACGACAATCTTTCTAAAATAACTAATAACATTGTGGAAATCCCTCAAGCCCAGTTGTATGTCATCAAAATGACTTGGCCTTAGCATGTCGGCAAATTTAAAGTCAATCGCCTTTATTTCTTTTCATTTTAATTGAATTATTTTTATGGGTTTCCTGGTCTCTTACTCGCTGCTTCGCCTTCTTCGTCAATATTGCTGCATAAATAAAACATAAATTAGATGAACGAATCCCCTAGGATAATGGCGTAAGAATCAAATCAGTGCGACACTCTCTACATGCCCGGCATGCAAATGCCTCTGAAAGTAGGCTATGCCGGGCATAATAAAATGAATTATGTTGCTACAAGTAAAGTTTGGTCGGGGTACGATGGGCGAGTCTAGGGTCAGGGTTCGTATTACATTTGGTTAGTTCATAAAGCGCAGTCAAGTCTGACCAACGTTTCGCCTCACTGAGATGAGACAAACACACATACTATAATTCTCAATGGCTTTGCTTTACCTTTTTTTCGTTTCTCGTTTTCTGTGTTTTCGTTTTTGGCATTTTCTGGAGTCCCGAGCCCATAAAAAGGCTCAAGTTTTGTTGACTAGAACAGTAAATTTACATGCTAGCCAAAACTTTGCTCTAGCCTTAAACGTCGAACTTGAACTATAATAAAAATCCAAAGGCATCCCGTACAACTTTCAACTCACATAAACATAAATTGCGGCCGTAATTTTTGGTCAGGTTGGCATTCCGTTTGTCTGTTGTCTGTTTTTTTTGGGGGTTGTCAGACCATTCTCACTGTTCAATGTCTCCATGCCGTGTTTGTGTTATTGTAATTGCCCTTAACTGTGCAGGCGAGTTGTCATTACCCAACCCATTTATTCCAAGCAGTTAACATTAAGTTTAATTTGTCTAATGCTCGAACCCTTTTAATGTCATTACAGCACCTTGGGAATTTGATAAAGCCTTAACACACACCAAATTATGATAATCTTTTGTTTGTATTGTCTTCGGTAAAAAAAAGAGACTTTAGTTTTGCGAGATATCCATTGATAAACTTTAGTAATTTACGATTTAAGAAAACGAGAAGCAATAATTAATTTTATTTGTTAATTACAGTCATTTTAAAATTATAAAATTATATATATATAGCTTGTTGTCGAGCAACAATTACTTTTAAAAGATAAAAGAGATAGTTAAGCTTTAAATCAGGGAATATTGTGTTTACTCATTAAGCATGGCGTACCATTGATATAATCAGTAAAGTTCGCTCGTTTAATTAAATTAGTATTGATGAAATCTAATAAATGTCATTAAGCTCTTCATCAATATGTTTAGCTTCTCTCGAGAATCCCAGTTTTAAATTCAGAAAAACATTGTTATTCTAAATCAGCATTTAATTCTTCGAATTATTGTTAACTTGTTGCTTCTCGATCATTTTAAATAATATTTTAGCCTAGCTTTTAACGATTGGAAATATTTAGATACATTTTGCTAAATATACATACATATAAAATGTTAAATGAATAGTATTATCAGCATACTATTCTGACTATAATCATCAAATGTGACATAGACGCTAAATCCGAAAATAATTATCTTTATGGAATACAATTATGTCATCATTTATTGTTTTATTTATGAAGATAACCAACCAAGTCTTCCATCGGCATATATATTTATATCGAACTTGTTTTTAATTTCAAATATTATTCTCAGTTTCACAAGAAACACGAATAATATGAGTGGCTCTAGTTTCAGATTAACGTCAAGTCTCTGGCGAGTCTCAAATCTTCGCGACATCGGTAGCTCTCCTCCAAGTGATACATGAGTTCTTTTAAGACAATTGTCTTCTCCAATTTGTATACCTAAATGCCACAAATTCTGACTGAGAGAAACATTTTAGTAAAGTAAATGAAAATACTAGACAATTGTAGTAATTAAAAACATCCATATTATGGCTTTTTTTGATTGTTTGCTTTATTTTAAAACGTTTTGTCTTTTAAGAACTAATATAGCAATGCAAAAATTTCGGATTCACGATTTTTAAGAAATTTATTATACCATTCATCCATTTTAGCATCAGTATATCCAGCTTCTCTATAAGAAAGAATAATTTCAGTAGCTCTAGCTTCGAATTCATCAAGTACTTGTGTTCTTAATTCATCGCATTTTAAGTTGATTTCAGACCATTCACCATTTACCAAATTGTTCAAAATGTCACCATTTGGTTTCAATTCAAAAATGTTAGTGATGCCTTCAATTTTTTCGGAATCGAGTTTATTAGCGTTTTTGGGCCAAGTTTCATCCGAATTAACTAACTTATTCAGTAACATTTGTACCTTCTCAATATCCGTTTGCTTATTATTCTTATTGGCAACTGCTTTTGGACAAAATATTATGTGGCATTTTAAAATTGCACGCTCATACAATATTGTAGTCTCGTTAGCAAGCTTTGTCAAATCTTCTTGGATATTATTTCTTGTTGGAGCAGAACTCTCGAACTTCTGTAAAAATATTAAGTTTTATAAACACCTTCTTACTGTAGTTTTTGTTTTAGACTACCAACCAAAGCAACAAGAACCAATACGAGTATGCAGCGCATCTTGTTAAAATTATTGTAGTCAATATTTGGAGGAATTTTGCTCAGTTTATATACGATTTGCACAGCTGTGCGAAATACATTTGCAATCAGAGAACGGCTTCGGGTGAATGAAAAAAATTCGTACGCGCTCAACAGCCGAATAATCACACTGTTCGGATCAGCCGATCAAACTTGCATGCGCTCACATTTTCGTTGTAGATTTTAAATCCACTCGGGTGCGAGCGATTTTTTGTTTCACTCCAAATCGTTCGGGCGCTACTCATTCGGTTCAACAATCATTTTTTTTTGAACAAGAATAGCACTCAACTCACAAAAATCAACTCGTATGATTTTACTCATGCGCGCAGCAAAAGGTACTTTTCCTGCACAGATGAAATGTGCGAAGACAAAAAAAAAGAAGCAACAACAACTAGCTTCAAGAATCTCGCATAGATATTGTTATTGTACATGCATTCGTAATGCTCATTTCATGTCGTCAACGACACGATCAACTCGAATTGATCCGAATGATGCTTTTAATACAAATTTTAAGTTTTCAGATAGCTTTTGGAAATTTTAAAAATTACTCCCAACTAATTTATTATTAACTTAGTATACTTAGTTAACATTGCTGCCTTTATTATAAGCCTACTCTAGCTTTTAGCGATTGGAAATATTTGGATACCTTTTGCTAAATATACATATAAGTTATTTAATTGTCGAAATGTTAAAATGTTAAATGAATAGTATTATCATCATACTATTCTGACTATAATCAACAAATGTGACATAGACGCTAAATCAGAAAATAATTATCTTTATGGAATACAATACAATCATTTATTGTTTTATTTATGAAGATAACCAACCAAGCTTTCCGCCGCCATCTATATTTACAAGTATACCGAACATAGGGTAGAAGGTATTTTTTGTGCCGGCAAGAAATTTCTCAGTAGAAGGAGGCATTCACAAGTATATATAACGCTCTAGTTTCATATTTATAAGAGTAGAGTCAAGACTCTGGCGAGTCTCAAATCTTCGCAACATCGGCAGCTCTCCTCCAAGTGATACATGAGCCTACTTACTGGGGGTCTTAGTTCTCTGAAAATAATTGTCTTCTCCAATTTGTATACCTAAATGTCACAGTCGAGAACTCGACTGTGTATATGTTACGTACAAGAAACGCTCTAGTTTCATATATATAGTATGTCAAGACTCTGGCGAGTCTCAAATCTTCGCAACATCGGCAGCTCTCCTCCAAGTGATACATGAGTTCTCTGAAAATAATTGTCTTCTCCAATTTGTATACCTAAATGTCACAAATTCTTGTATATGTTACGTACATATATTATTATATATTATCAATGTCTCGATCTGAAATTTAACTAAATTGACTGAGCGCAACATAACAAATAAACTAAATGAAAATACTAGACAATCCAACAACATCCATATAATTACTTATTTTAATTTTTTGCTTTATTTTAATACGTTTTGTCTTTTAAGAACTTCGATAGTTTAGCAATGCAAAAATTTCGAGTTCACGATATTTAAGAAACCTATTATACCATTCATCTATCTCGTCATCAGTATATCCAGCTTCCCTATAAGAACGAATAATTTCAGTAGCTCTAGCTTCGAATCTATCAAGCATTTGATTGTTTAATTCACCGCATTTTGATGTGATTTCGAATATGTCACCATTTACCAAATTGTTCATAGTGTCCAAACTTGTTTTCTCGGTAAAAAGGCTAGTGCTTTCTTCAATTTTTTCGTAGTCGATTTCATTGGCATGTTTGGGCCAACTTTCATCCCAATAAACTAACTTATTCAGCAACATTTGCACCTTCTCAATATCCGTTTGCTTATTATTCTTATTATCAACTGCTTTTTGACAAAATAGTATTCGGCATTTTAAAGTTACACACTCATTCAATAATGAAGTCTCATCAGCGAGCTTTCTCAAATCCTCTCTGAGATTATTTCTTGTTGGAGCAGAACTAACGAAGCTCTGTAATCATTTTAAGTTTTAAAAAAACCTTGTTTTTTGTTTGTTTTAGACTACCAACCAAAGCAACAAGAACCAATACGAGTATGCAGCGCATCTTGTTAAAATTATTGTAGTCAACATTTGGAGGAATTTGGCTCAGTTTATATACGATTTGCATAGCTGTGTGAAATACGTTTTTTGTTCGAAACTATGACAAAAACATACTCAGCATAGATATGTGAAATGTCGATGTACATTCGCTTTACGGATTCAAAAATGTCTGGAACGCACCATTATGTATGCAACATCATGAAACCTTGAACTCTAAAATTTGTTTATTGACGTAAGCCCCAATTTCAAAACTGATTTTATTTATGAAAAATAATAAAAGTCATCAACTTCTACGTAAAATATATTTATATTTTTAAATCTATCATAAATTGTACAAATAGTGTTTCATATTCTTAATTTTTAGTATTTTGAAATGTTTTTAATACAAATTTTAAGTTTTCAGATAGCTTCTGGAAATTTTAAAAATTACTCCCAACTAATTTATTATTAACTTAGCATACTTAGTTAACATTGATGTTTTTAATAGGCTTATATTATCTAGCTTTGGAAATATTTTGTTGCCTTTTACTCAATATATAATTTGATTGTCGAAATGTTAAGATATCGAAAACCTAAACGTAACTATGTCTGTATATCAGCGTACTATTCTGACTATTATGAACAAATTAAGTGACATATACGTTAAATCAGAAAATAATTTTTTTTATGGAATAGAATACAATTATGACATAATTTATTGTTTTATTTATGAAGATAACCAATTAAGTTTTCTGACCTCATCTATATTTATATCGAAACTATTTTTTGCTTCAAATAGTATTCTTAGCTTCACAGAAAATGCGAGTAATATAATATAAGTGGCTCTAGTTTCATATTTGTGTCAAGACTCTGACGAGTCTTAAATCTTCGGGACATCGGCATGTCTCCTGTTTCATGTGATACATCATCAGTATTGTATACCTAAATCGAGCTATACATGCGCTATCGATTATTCTAAAAATCTGAAATTTAACTAAATTGACTGAGCGCAATATTTTAATAAAGTAAATGAAAATACAAGACAATTGTAGTAATTAAATACATTCATATTATTACTTTTTTTAATTGTTTTCTTTATTTTATTTTGCTTTTGGACGTTGAAGATAGTTTAGCAATCCAAATACGCGCACTCGATTTTCAAGAAAACTATTATACCATTCATCTAACTCGTTATCAGTATATCCAGCTTCTCTATAAAAACGAATAATTTCGGTAGCTCGAGTTTTGAAACCATCAATCATTTGTTTTGTCAATTCTTGGCAATTTAACATGATCACGTGCAAGTCACCATTTACATAAGACTTTAAAGTGTCCGAACTTGGCTTCTCGGGAAAAAGGCTTTTTTCAATTTTACCGTAGTCTATTTCACTGACGCTTGTAGGCCAAGTTTCGTCCCAATAAACAAACTTATCTAGTAAGATTTGCATCTTTTCAATAACCGTTTGCGTATTATTCTTATTCTCAACTGCACTTTGGCAAAATAGTATTTGGCATTTTAAAAATATACGTTTATCCTGAGATTATTTCTTGTTGGAGCAGTACTCACGAAGCTCTGTAATAATTTTATGTTTTATAAAAACCTTGTTACTGTAGTATTTTTTCAAAGTACCAACCAAAGCTAGCAGAACAATTACGAATATGCAACGCATCTTCTAAAAATGATTTTAGTGAATACTTGGAGGTGTTTTGCTCAATTTATATACGATTTTCTCAGATGTGTGAAATAAATATGTGACTATTATCAGCGCGCATTCGCATCACGAATGTCTATTATCATAAACATGAAACCTTGAACTATAAAATTTGTTTATTGACGTAAACGCTAAACTCTAAATGCATTTTATATTTGCGCGTATGTTAATGAGACATATAAACCTATATATAAAGAAAATATAAAATACTAAACAACTTGACTGTCACGCGCTGAACATTCTTCGAAATTCTTACTTAATTATCAATTGATTAATTAGTTAGCCCTCTCGGGCTTCCAAAAATTGCCGTAGCGGACGGTATTTCACGTCCTCATGGCGGGGTATTGGTTAAAGTTTTCAACTAGCAATAATCGCACCTCAGTAGAACTTCATTGGTTACGATATCGCCTCTGCGCAAAGATAACTTCATCAAATCAGATGCAAGGATCAAAGCAAAGAAGTACTAGAACCACTTGTGAATTACAAGCTAAATGTATGAAAAAATGTTGCATAATTTTCAGCTACACTCTTTTCTTTGTAATCTTACCTAAAATTTGATTCTCGTATTCTATTGTCATTTATCTTTTACGTAATCTAAATACAAAATGCAAATGTTTCAAATTAAAATTTAAAAGCTAAGAGTAATTTGAGATCAATTAAATCGTAGCCACAGTGAATAATGTCAATCTTTAAAAATAATCGAGGATCTTTGAAATATAAAATATATTCACGAGCTACTTATAATTCAGCTTAAGGACAACTTGAGAACATATATTATTATATATAAAAATTTATTTAACATTCAGCACATTCAAGCATATTCAAATTATTTTACTACTATCCATGAAAATTCTTTAAGAATTTAAGAATGATAGAAATTTCCTTATATTTGTAACACGCAATGCGCTAGAATCATATTAACAATATCCATAATAGACAAAATGAACTAATTTATGTATATACTCATACTCTCTAATCCTAACAGACGACCCCAAAAATAGCTATTACAAAAAATCATCATTAGTTGATATGCAAAAGCGACTAAATACTTAACGAGTTATAAGGCCTATTAAAACTTTAGTTATTATGTGCACAAAGGGACCACACTAATAATAGCTTAAGGTTGTGACATCAGCACTTAAAGTACCCTTTCTTGGGCTATTTAACTATTCACATAATATCCCCGCAATATCTTCGCACACACACAGTATTAAAACAACTGTCAGTCTATTAACTGAAATCGTCTCAAATTGCCGCCAAAGTGCCGTCCATATTCAGAAATTTCGGCTGTGCAAAGCAATTTACTTTAACAAAATAGTTTTCATCCCTTCTCATTGATTGTCACTGCTCAAGCACATTTTAACAAGCAAAAATGCTCATTAACTATTATCATTGTCAAGTTTCGTTGCATATTTATACAAAATGAAAGCGTTGATTAAAATTCCCATCGCTTCGACAATCTAATGAAATTAATGAAAAATTCATGCAACAACAGCAAGGAATAACAGAGAGACAATTTGACTGCTAAAATATGTAAGGAATATAGGGAGGGTGCCTTGGAGTCGCCTACTCTAAAATGCTAAATAGCCACTTTTGCGGCAGGGCATAAGGAACATTTTTTTTTGTCTATTCTTATATATATTTTTTTTGCTCGTGCCATTGTCATAAAAGATTGAACAACTTGTAGGCAGAGGGCAAGTGCCTGAACTCGGCCCCATCTACTGCACTGCTTTCTTCCCAAACTCGCCTTAAAGTCAAGAGTGTTGTAGGCAGAGCTTCCCCCCAATGGCCCAGCAAGAGACTCGGGCACAAAGACGGCGAATACCGGAAATCCGTTTCATGACAAATGCGTCACATTGTCGTGCTGGAGTGTTAAGAACGATGGTGACGACAGCGGGGGCTGAGCAGAGGGAGGTCGAATAAACCGGCAAACAGGCAATGAAATTCCTTCAATGGAACAGCAGCACGTGACTCGCAAACGGAGAGCACCATAAAGAGAGAGCGTATTTCCACCGACATTGACATTGACAGCAACGTCGCGACGACAAAGGCAGACAGCAACACAGAGAGAAGCAGAGAGATAAAGAGACACAAAGAGGGAGAGCAAAAGAGAGAGACTACTGCGCCGGCGCTGAACTTCTGCAAATGAACCCGGCAATCTGAACGTGCCGGCAGCCTCAGCTCCGGCGTAACTTTGGCATTTTAATGAGAAATCCATATTTATGTTGTTTGTTTTGCCAAAAATAAAAAGCAACAACAACAACAAGAGAGTATAACTTTTTTGCTAGGCCAGAAAAGGTTGCGAAGCAGCATATGCGACGAAAAGTGAAATTACTTTACACACAGCGTTCAGTGTTCAGTGTTCAGGGGCAAGAGATTCTTGTTGCTTTTGCCAGGACTCGTGTAGCGGCATTTGGCAATCATTTTTAATGGGCTGCGTCTGGAGGCGCCATATGGCTCTAATACTTATGACAGTCCAGAAAGTACACGCAAAAACATCACAAATACTCAAACCATTGAAAATTGTTAACATTTTCATTGCGCCTTTGAGGAAACAGGAATCAGCTTAAAGCAAACCAACGATTTTTTAAATATTAAGTAAAATTAATCAAAGCAACATTTTTGTGAGATTTCGCATCAGACAAAAAAAAACATAAATATATTAAAGCCTATATTTAAATATAATAATAGTTTAAATATTAAGCAAAACTGACAACAAGTATATAAATTAGACATGTATTTCAATTATATATTTTAATATTAAAATTATTTTATATGTGTATCATAGAATTTAAAATGATTACATATTGAAAATTTCATAACACTATCACGAGTTGCAGGCAACGTTATATTGAAACTATAATTATCTAGTACTCAATAAATTAACTACACTTATTTGATGTAAATTTGAGAGTATACGTAGCCGCATTCAAAACTGCATCCGAGTAAAGTTTTATCTCTCTTGGCCAAAAAAAAGAAAAAACACGTAAATGGAGTTTTAACTATGCCACGTCGGCGCCATGTCACAATAGAGTCATAACGCCATCATTCCGACAAAAGCCATAAAAATAGCGGCTTAAATAGCAACAGCATGTCTAGCATTTTGCCACAGGGTTGTTCTTGCCTCAGTCCGGACTCCGGAATTCCTAGAGTAGGGAGGCAAGAGCTCAGAGACGTCATGACGCCGTGTTTGCCGCACAAAAAATCGTCCACTTCACACTTTTTGCCATGGTGCTTTTTGTCAGCTTTAATAAACGGGCAACAAACTCGGCAAAAATTTTATGCTTTTATTGTGCAAATAAAAACACGCGGAAACTACTTAATCAAGTTCCATTCGTAGCCGGGACCTAGACACAAATACATACATACATACACACTACTCCGACTCCGACTCCGACTCTGGCATGCGGAAGCGACGTTTTGTATGCAACAGAAAGCAAAAACAAAGCCCGGCTAACAGCAGCAGCAAACTTTGCCGACGCGTTCTGTTTTATTTGCTTCGTTTTTTTTTTGTGATTGTAAGTGCAAAAACAAGAAATAAAACATACAATAACAAAAAATTAACATGGGAACGCCGAAAGCTGAAACAACATGAAAGTCAGCATCAAGCGATAATGTTAAAATCACGACTTGCAGATACTCTCAAGCTATCGCAATGTGCAAACAAACTGACATTTAGCTCCTTTTAATTTATTGCGCATGCATATAACAAGGCAATATCTATGAAATAATAGTTGCATATTATTGATCTTCTTTTAATACATCTCTGAAATATACCTTTAGCTAATCATAACTAAATGTGTTTAGTCAGTTATCAAATTGTTTAAAAAATGGTCGATAAATATGGTGTCAACTCACACACAATGGCATATCTATTGACACATCTCATACACCCGATTAAGCAATTAAGTTACCCGCACATTGCACTCTTTCTGTGTGGCCCAAAAGAATGTAACCATCTACAAGTTGAGTACAAATTTATGACAGCAATTAGCGGGCCAAAGGGGCGTGTTCAGGCAGAGGATGAAGAAGTAAAGTGGGGCTAGAAACTCTTCAATTAATTTGCTGAACTGCTCAGACAACAGAACGCGCGCATCAATCAAGACGTAGTCAAAGGCAAACCGAAAACCTTCGTTTCTGGGTGTGAAAATTCGAGAAATGGACATGAGTTTTGGTATAGCAAATGGGGGAAAATAGGAAAAAAGGGAAAACGCTAAATGCCGCCCAGTTTTGGTCGCGTGCCGCAAAGGAAGGTAGCTCGTAAATAAACGAAATATCTTATTTTTAATTACCGCACTCAAGTTGAATTTTAAATGCCATCAAACTTGGCGATTGGCCAAAATAAATGTGAAAAAATGGTCGGAGCAAGCATTCACTTACCTGTATCGTTTCCGTTGCGGAATATTTCCGATTATAGTCAACATGATGAAGGTTCGGCATACTGATTCACTGTTTCACCGATAACGGCAACGGATAACAGCCTTTTAACACGTGTCCTTGTCGTCGCTGTTGCTGTTGTTGTTCTTGTTGGTGTTGGTGTTGTGAGGGTTGCTCGAGATATGTCAGTTTATGATACATTTGTGTTAATTTTTGTCGTCCTCCGCCCCTTTGAATGGTTTAATTTGACTGCAAAGAGAGTAAAGGCGCAAGAAGAAAATTTATACAAAAAATTCAAGCTTAAGCTCAAAGTTTGGAAAAGTGTAAATTACTTTCCCCCAGTCAACCCTTAGGGCTTGTTTGCCCATGTCGATATTGTTAATACGCCACGTGTAGCGCAAACGGGCTGTTTGTTTGCAATGGAAACAGAGCGAACACAGCAGATACACAGATAGAGATGGTAAGATAGAGTGATGGGACTAAGGGGTTTTCAGGATTTATTGCCAAGTTTACGCTACGTGCTTTGACTTAACATATAAGCTAAATACACACACAACACAAACCAATATGAGAGCATAGTGAAATCGCTATGTATTGACACTCAGTTGATTGGAAGTATTTAATAGATAAACGAAGTGTCTGATCATATTCTGGGCATATAAGAAATCTTTAAATATAAACTGTTATTCAACTTATTTTAAGGGAAAAAACATTTTTAACACTTTTAAAAAATGGGTACTTTTTTACATTAAACAAAATAAAGCATTCAAGTTATGAACAGTAATTAATTGATTTCTAAATAAAATACACTTACATGGTGTTTAGATAACAACAAATATTTACAGAGTTTCGCGAGTATTCCTCCAACAATCAATAATCTCAGAGAGATTTGAGAGAAGTTGATGAAAAGTTTATATAATAGGTTGAATTAACTTTCTAGGTGTAGTCGTTTACGTTGTAGTTAGTCACCAATCATCAATTAATAAATTATTTTTGAATAGAATTGGACATTAGACACAGTAGCCCAATTATTTGTGAGGCTCGAAAATTATGTATTGTTTTTAGTTATATATTATATTAGTAACCTTAGAAAATTGTATACTCGTATAATCAGTACTTAAATTTTTCTTTAATGACTGTCAAAAATGAAAATAATTTTGACTTTCATAGTAAATAAATAAATGTTGAAGTTCAAGGCTTTATGGTGTTGACAACAAATAGTTATCACGCGAATTGTAAGCTGGTATATGTAAATATTATCAACATAAAATTGTCTTTGAAGCTGCCTAATTTTTGTGCAAAAAGTCAACAAATATTTAGTACACCTTAAAAGCAGATTTGGAAGATCCGCTGCATATTCGGGGGTTCGTGGTTACTATATTAACAGTTTAACAGTTAGTGTTACGGTTAAGATAACTAAAAACTTTTACAGAGTTTCGCGAGTACTGCTTTTACAATAAATAATCTCAGAGAGATTGAATAATAGCTTGAATGAACTTTATAGCTGCTGCCGTTTACTCTGTAGTTTCATAGTTAGCTACAAAACATCTATTAGGACAAATAACTTTATATATAGGTTTATAGGCTATATTTCATAAACATACGCGAGTCTAAAATGCATTTAGAGTTTATAGTTCAAGGATTCATGTTTATAATAATAGACATACGAATGCGCGCTGATAATAGTCACATATTTATTTCACACATCTAAGTAAATCGTATATAAATTGAGCAAAATACCTCCAAATATTCACTACAATCATTTTTAGAAGATGCGTTGCATATTCGTTCTTGTTCTCGCGCTCTTGGTTCGTATTGAAAAAATAAAAACTACAGTCACAAGTTGTTTATACAGCCCACAATTATTTCAGAGCCTTGCAAGTACTGCTCCAACAACAAATACTCTCAAAGATGATTTGAGAAAGGCTGCAAAGGAGACCGAGTTACTTATCCTTCGTGAAAATATAAAAACGTCAATAGTACTTTCCCAAAAAGTAATTGACAGACGGCTTATAAGACAAAGGGATATTTCGAATTGGCAAACACTTCATGATAGGTTGGTTTATTATAATGAAACTTGGGCTGAAAATGGCAAAAACTTTGACTCCGACGAATTATACGTCCCCGACCTTGTACCAAGAATGGTTTCTAGGAGTGAACGAAACTATTATACAAATGGTGCCTACGACGCGATTGAATCTAAGTACAAAGAAGTGACATCACAACTTTATGCTGAATTCATAACTAAAGCGAATGCAATGATTCGCTTATCTAAAAAAGCTGGGTATACTGATAAAGAGTTAGATAACAAATATAACCTATTTGTTAAATATCCAGATAGCTACTTTCTTAATTTGTTGTCATACCTTAATTAATAAAAAAATAAAAAATTAGTTTCCAAATAACTTCAAGAAAGCAAGAAATTTTTTGTAAATTTTATGTATTCTATAATGTTTTCTATTCAATAAAATGCATTATTATTTTAATTAGGTGTTATATTCATAAACGTATTTTGTGTAGAAGTTCAAAGCTAAATTTTGTACGCTGTTAACATGCGAATTGTATACTAATAGTGATGATATGAGTATATTTACATTCATCATCTATAAAACTCAAATATAAAATGGGTAAAATTACACAACCCGAAGGTATAATGATTTTCAATTATTTTCAAAATGTTTTAAAATTGCAAGCATGATAGAATGTATGAGAATAATTTTCAAATTTTTGAGCAGCTAACTCTGAAATTTACCTTAAATTTGTATTAAAACAGATTTAAAAGTAACACAAAGAAGCGATAATTTTGAAAAGTATTTAAACAATATATAATTTGAATATAGCAATCTATTAAACGTATAACCTCGGACCTCGAGGACATCGGGTATTTAATTTTATGTTTTTTATTTTTCAAAAATAAAATAAATTTTGTACTTACGTCAATAAATATATTATAAAGTTCAAGGTCTCTTGATGTTGATAATAGACATAAATATAGAAATGAGGAAGCAAATGTTTGATGATTTCCATACTCGAGAAACCGAAATTATTCGTTTGTATAAGAAAGCTGGACATACTAATGCATAGTTAGATGAATTGTCTAATAGTTTTCTTCAACATCGTGTGCGCGAATTTTTTGCATTGCTCAATACTCTTAGTTCTTAATTCAAAAAAGGTTTAAGAATAAACAAACAATGCAGAACAATGTAGTAGGTGTTTTTAATTTAAATTATTTATATAAGATTTATAATAGATTTAAAGAAATAAAATATGTTTTTTTCGTAGAAGCTGGTGGCTTTTGTTATTTTTCATAAATAAAATCAGTTTTGAATTTAGGGCTTACGTCAAGAAACAAAAATTATATTCAAGGTTTGTTGATTCTGATAATAGACATCCGTAATGCGAATGTACATATGCTGATTATAGTTGCAAATGTATTTCGCACAGCTATGCAAATCGTATATAAACTGAGCAAAATTCCTCCAAATATTGACTACAATAATTTTAACAAGATGCGCTGCATACTCGTATTGGTTCTCGTAGCTTTGGTTGGTAGTCTAAAACGTAAACTAAAATAAGAAGGTGTTTATAAAACTTAATATTTCTACAGAGCTTCGTGAGTACTGCTCCAACAAGAAATAATCTCAAAGACGATTTGAGAAAAGCTGCTGAAGAAACGGATTCACTTATCCGCCGTCAAAATTTAAGAAGCGTAATACAGCTTTGCCAAAAAGTTATTGACAGTCAGCGTATAAAGCAAAAATATATTGCAAAGTGGCAAACATTTCATGATAAGCTGTCTTACTGGAATGAAACTTGGGCTGAAAATGGCCAAAACTTAGGCTTCGTTGATAATGAAGCTCATGACCTTGAGCCAAAACGTGAACTAAACTATTATTCAAATGGTGCCTTCGACGTCATCGCGTCTGAAAACGAGGAATTAAAAATACCAATTTATACTGAATTTGCAACTAAAGCCAATGAAATTATTCGCGTGTATAGGGAAGCTGGGTATACTAATAAAGATATCGATTTATATTTTAACAATTTTCTTGCAATTCCCAATAAATACTTCGATAAATTGTTGAAATACCTTAAAGATGATTTATAATAAAATAAATTTCAAAATAATTTGAATACAGAAAGATATATTATATACAAGTATTTTATAATATTTTATCTCTAAAAATGTGCTTTCTTTTTTGGTAATAGGGCAATTTTTTTATAATAGTTCAACATTTTAATTTGAAACGCAGTTAACATTCGAAATGTATTCTGACAATTGTGACTTATATGTGGCATTATGAATACTTGAGATGTGTAAGGTATCAGCCGGCCCATTTCTGTATTTCTCTGCTTACCACAAGTGGCAAGAATAAAGTCGTAAAAGTTAAGTTTAATTGTGAAATCCATCTTATTCGCCAAAAAATTTAATTTAATTAATATTAAAATACAAATTACTTAATTTGAATTCAAACTTGGGAAATTAAAATCAAATAAAATAAATGTTCATTTGTCATTCCTACACATATTTTTTTCATCTTCTCTGCAATTTTATATAAGACGAGTAATTATCCATGAAATATTAATTCATTGCTGGATTACCTTAATTATACAAATGTATAATAAATTTAAGAATTTGCTTAAAAGTTGAGTGCTTTGAGAAGTTTATACTCTGTGACGTTTTATAAATAAAATTAGATTTGAATTTAGCGTTTACGTCAATAAACAAATTTTATAGTTCAAGGTTTCTTGATGTTGATAATAGACATCCGTTATGCGAGTGTATGTTACATATGCTGATTATAGTCGAGTATTTATTTTACTCATCTAAAAATCGTATATAAATTGAACACAATTCCTACAAATATTCAATACACTTATTTTTCAAAGATGCGCTGCATACTCTTATTAGTGCTCGCGTTGGTTCGTATTAAACAAAATTACAGTCATAAGGTGTTTATAAAATTTAAAATTATTACAGAGCTTTGCAAGTACTGCTCCAACAAGAAATAATCTCAAAGACGATTTGAGAAAGGCTATTGAAGAACCGTATTTACTTCTCCGCCGTCAAAATTTATGGGCCGGAATACAAATTTCCCAAAAAGTTATTGACACTCAGCGTATAAAGCAAGAATATATTGCATCGTGGCAAACATTTCACGATAAGTTGACTTATTGTAATGAAACTTGGGCTGAAAATGGCAAAAAATTAGACTACGTCCTTAATGAAGTGATTGGACTTCAGCCAACAACCAGATCGAGAATCGACATGAACTATTATACAAATGGTGCGTTCGACGTCATCGAGTCTAAAAACTTGGAATTAAAAACACCAATTTTTGCTGAATTTGAAACTAAAGCCAAAGAAATTATTCGCGTGTATAGGGAAGCTGGGTATACTAATAAAGATATCGATTTATATTTTAACAATTTTGTTCAAAATCCCGATAATAACTTTGCTATATTTTTGAAAGACCTTAATAATGATTTATAATAAAATAAATTTCAAAATAATTTGAATATAGAGTTGTTAGAGTAAAATCGCACATAAAGTGCCAAGAATGAAGTCGTAATAGAGTTGTAAAAGTTAAGTTTAATTGTGAAATACATCTTATTTGCCAAAAAGATTTAATTTAATTGATATTGAAATACAAATTACTTAATTTGAATTTAAACTTGGAAAATTAAAATCAAATAAAATAAATGTTCATTTGCCATTCCTACACAAATTTTTTTTTCATTTTCTATGCAATTTTTATATAGAACGAGTAGTTATCCATGAAATATTTATTCATTGCTGGATTACCTTAATTATACAAATGTATAAATACAAGTATTTTGCTTAAAAGTTGAGTGCTTTGAGAAGTTTATTCCCTGTGACGTTTTATAAATAAACTTAGATTTGAATTTAGCGTTTACGTCAATAAACAAATTTTATAGTTCAAGGTTTCTTGATGTTGATAATAGACATCCGTTATGCGAATGTACATATGCTGATTATAGTCGCATATTTATTTTACTCATCTGAAAATCGTATATAAATTGAGCAAAATTACTTCAAATATTCAATACACTTATTTTTTAAAGATGCGCTGCATACTCTTATTAGTGCTCGCGTTGGTTCGTATTAAACAAAATTACAGTCATAAGGTGTTTATAAAATTCAAAATTATTACAGAGCTTTGCAAGTACTGCTCCAACAAAAAATAATCTCAAAGACGATTTGAGAAAGGCTGCTGAAGAAACGGATTCACTTATCCGCCGACAAAATATAAGGGCCGGAATACAACTTTCCCAAAAAATTATTGACAGTCAGCGTATAAGGCAAAAATATATTCCAAAGTGGCAAACATTTCATGATAAGTTGACTTATTGGAATGAAACTTGGGCTGAAAATGGCCAAAAATTAGACTACGTCGTTAATGAAGTGAATGGCCTTCAGCCAAAATTGGGATCTAGAATCGAAATGAACTATTATACAAATGGTGCCTTCGACGTCATCGAGTCTAAAAACAAGCAATTAAAAACACCAATTTATGCTGAATTTGAAACTAAGGCCAGAGAAATTATTCGCGTGTATAGGGAAGCTGGGTATACTAATAAAGATATCGATTTATATTTTAACAATTTTGTTCAAAATCCCGATAATAACTTTGCTATATTTTTGAAAGACCTTAATAATGATTTATAATAAAATAAATTTCAAAATAATTTGAATATAGAGTTGTTAGAGTAAAATCGCACATAAAGTGCCAAGAATGAAGTCGTAATAGAGTTGTAAAAGTTAAGTTTAATTGTGAAATACATCTTATTTGCCAAAAAGATTTAATTTAATTGATATTGAAATACAAATTACTTAATTTGAATTTAAACTTGGAAAATTAAAATCAAATAAAATAAATGTTCATTTGCCATTCCTACACAAATTTTTTTTTCATTTTCTATGCAATTTTTATATAGAACGAGTAGTTATCCATGAAATATTTATTCATTGCTGGATTACCTTAATTATACAAATGTATAATAAATTTGAGTATTTAACTTAAAAGTTGAGTGCTTTGAGTAATTTATACTCTATGACGTTTTATAAATAAAATTAGACTTGAATTTAGCGTTTACGTCAATAAACAAATTTTATAGTTCAAGGTTTCTTGATGTTGATAATAGACATCCGTTATGCGAATGTACATATGCTGATTATAGTCGCATATTTATTTTACTCATCTGAAAATCGTATATAAGTTGAGCAAAATTCCTTCAAATATTCAATACACTTATTTTTGAAAGATGCGCTGTATACTCTTATTAGTGCTCGCGTTGGTTCGTATTAAAAAAAAATACTACAGACACAAGTTGTTTATAGAACCCTATATTATTACAGAGCTTCGTAAATACTTCTCCAACAAGAAATAGTCTCAAAGACGATTTGCGAAAGGCCGCTGAAGAGACCGATTCACTAATCCGTCGTGAAGGTGTAAGATACGTAATAGAAATTTTCCAAAAAGTTTTTGACAGTCAGCATATAAACGAAAATTATATTTCAAAGTGGCAAGCAGTTCACGATAAATTTGTTCATTTGCATGAAACTTGGGCTGAAAACGGGAAAAAAATAGAAAACGTCTTACGCGAAGCCGATAAGCTTGAACCAAAGCTGACATCTATGACTGAAATAAACTATTATATGTCGGAGAGTAAGTAATTCGACACACTGACGTCACTGCGCAGCTGTGCGTGCGTCTCGGCACATTGCTGCGTAGTTGTAGGTGCACTTTGGCATTTTGGCAATGCGTAGTTGCTTGTGCGTTTCGGCACATTGTCACTGCGTAATTAAGAGTGTGCATGTTAGATTGCATTATTCTTTATTTGCGCTTTGTCGGTTGTCCGCATTTTGTCGCATTGCCAAGTACAGTTATTGCGGGGCGACAGCGTTGAGACGCTGTCGCCGAGTGTGGTTCGATGGCTATGGCGTAGACAGTAAAAGGATCGAGCGGGCAGTGTGCTCGTAGAATCGCCTGTGAGAGCATCGAAACTCGCTTCGCGATAATGAATAAACAGACTTCGGTAAAACAGACTCCGACATATACAAATGGTGGCTTTAACGCAAGCCAGGCTAAGAATAAGGAATTGAAAACACAACTTTATGCTGAATTTATAACTAAAGCCAATGATATGATTCGCTTGTCTAAGGAAGCTGAGTATACTGATAAAGATTTGGATGCATTTTATAATAAGTTTGTTGAAAATCCAAACGATCACTTTAATGAGTTATTGGGATACCTTAAATATTACAAAAGAAACCAATAAATATCCAAATTATTTCAATATAACTGAATATCCTATGTTGAAGTATTTTTTGTTTTCAATCTATTGATGGAAATACGTGCATGAACAGAATGGAATTCGAATCAGGAGACAAACAGAAATGTGTGCTACATTTACTACTCTCCAATCTTATTCATCGTTTAGAAGACATATATTTGCTTAGGAATTCATCATTGCGCGTGGGGCATGTTATTTCTCTACAAGATAAGCATCAGTCTACAGAGGGTTGATACTATGTATTTGTACTTAGTACAGGCCCCTTAAAGCGTTAAGAGGAAGTGCCGCTTTGCCAGAGCTAATTGACTTTTGTAGCTGTCATAAATGTTGACACACATAAAATGGATATATACAGAACCCGCAACAGCTGTGAAATGCGGGGCAATTTTGAACGCTTATTAAATTTTATGTGTAGACCATTTTACAAGCCAAATTTACGGCTAGCACCAACTAAGTTTAATGATCGTAGAAAACTCATGTCAAGACACAGTCACATCAATTTAATGCCTTTAACTGCTTGGGTGGCACAGTCAGCAATTACACACAGGAAAAATAGCTAGCACTTCAATGGCAACCCTCAGTAAACAAGGGAATGTCAGTTTTTACCTTTAGTTATTAAGCTATTTCAAGAGAACCATACTAGCTCGCTTCTTGAAAGTTTCCAAATTGCAACGACTGTCTCTAAAATAGAATTAGTAGTGAATACTTTATTCTGTATTAACTACATAGTTGTCTTATATGTATTACTAATTGGCCCGGCGATGCCAGGCACAACACTAAAAATTCAATTTAGACTCATTAGAGTGCTCCTTTCCACGGAAATCTTTAGTAAAAGGCGAAAGATTTATTCGACAAATGAAAAGAAGCCAGAGTAAAGAATCCGGATCGACACTAAGGTATCTCATTAATGTCACACCTTAACTGATTGAGAATTATAAGAACAGATTTTAAAAGTGCATCTCAGTCACCCCTAAACCGAAAACTACCCCTAGTAGGCTTGGTTTGTGTAATTTAAAATTCGCAAGTGGTTATTGCTCTCGGTCCATGCAGTGGCTGATATAGACCACATTGAAGTTATCGCTTCTCGGCCTTATGGCTAAGATCAAAGTGTAGTATCTGTTCTTATCAGCTTAACATCTGATAGTTTCTCCATTGGAGAACAACAAATGTTAAACTGATTTTTGGAATCAGACGGAGTGCTAGGAGCTTGCTCCACCTCTGTCACGGGTTGGCCCGGTATTGCAGTACCGCCGGGATTCGGCCCAACTAATTAATAAATGGAAAATCATAGGTTTGTTGTTTGTTGAGTTAGGGATATTTAAATTCGACCAAGGACGGCCAGCCAATAGTGCTGTGCCGCTGTGACAGCGGTGTTGTTTGAGATAATTATAGCATGAACAATTCGCAATCGCATGACTCATGATAGTTGTTTCAAAAAACACAAGTTTGTGATTCAGCAAAATCGTATCACCCAAATATGTAATTTAAATGAGTACACACCCATATTTTTAAATCCGGCAAACCACACTTGTTAGTGGATTATTTATTTACTTTGAAGTATTCATTTAAACTACAATTTATTCACCAATAGTTCGTGTAATCTGGCATAGCTTAAGAGTGCCTGATCCCTATCTGGACTATTGGCTTCTTCGATTAAAGGTCTGAAGAAAGTTGTTATGTTATCGCTTAATTTGCTTACTGACTTTTTCATTAAATCCAAAAATTCATTGTGGATAGCCGAAATCTTATTATGATAAGCTTTAAAGATAATTTGGTATTCGCCATTTGTCCAAGTGTTAAACTGCGCCCTTCGTCTACGTCTCTCTGACGTATAAGTATCATAGAACTGTTCGAACATGTGATTAGTACCATCAGGAAGATTGCTTAAATCCTGTTCAGAAATCAGTTGTGATTCCGGATTCCAATATTCGATAATCACCTTCGCCCATCGCAGTGTCTTATTGCCAGCAATATTATGGTCCACAATTGACTTTGCCATAGCGTATGAAGTAAGGTTTCTTTCCTTTAATAAATAATAGCTTTTGTCGATGCGCCAATCCTTTAATTCTTTAATTGTCTCTTTATCAACTTCAGTTAATGTTGGTAAAGTGGAAAAATCTCCGTTTGGAAGTGAGCATTCGCAAAGTAGTGAATAAAGAAAAATAAAACTAGCAGCAAGCAAAATACGCATCTTGAGCAACATTTTTAAACAACTGAAATAACCAATGAATCGTTCTCTTTTTATATGCTTTTATGTTAGCATCTTGCCTAATCTACATCCGCATTCACTTATATGACGTATGTAAGTAGGCTGGAAATAATAATAATAACAATTGTAAAAGAATTCGATTAATACTAAATGCTGTTTTTGATAAGGGATGTGTGTTAACATCAAAGTATACTACAGTGAAATCTTTATTGGACGGATACGAATGGTTAACAAATTTTTGTATGTATGAAAACCAAAACGAATTTCGGAAAAGGGGTCCAATTAATAGAGGTCCGCTGACTTTTGAAATCTTTTTGCATTTAGCATTATAAAACTTTGAACTTGAATTGAATACAATTCTGTTTGGATTTACAAACCAAATAATTTGAACGTACTTAATTTAAGAATCTACTGTTAAAAACACATGTTGTTTATTGAACATTTTTTCAGAAAAAAATCTTTTCAAGCATAATTCAAAATGTTTAAAACAAACAAAAACACAGCTTTTGGTTGCTTCGACCGTGCTTTTCTTATCTGGATTGTAAGCATTTTCAATTTTTTTACTAGATTTGCAAAATATTTTAGGTACCTTTCTCCATTTAGTACTTCGACTTTTGTTCTAACCCGGCATGAACTGACTTCAGCAGTTGTTTTATAATTATATATTATTAAATGTTCATCAATATATTTTTTGTTGAAAGTTAATTTGAAGTTTAAATTAATTTCAATTACAATTTTTAGCGTTTCATTTAAAAGTGTTCCCCGTGCTATGCATGAGTCTGGAGTATTCTTATTTTACTTGAATTTCTAAATTAAATTTCGTATAAAAGTCGTACAAAAATAAGCATCATACGAATCTTATCAACATTAGTAAACAAAAATTTCTTGCAGACGTAAACAGCGCCTAAGTCTTAAGTTCAAGAAAACAATTTACTTGGTTTTACACAGCTCCAAACATTAAAGAAATAACGCTACAAGTTTGAGGGCTCAGAATGCCTGCTTAAAGCCTTTATCCCATACAGAAATTATCCAAATAAAACAAACTTATCATATTAGATAATATGCTTATAAATAATTTTTTATATTTGCCAAAAACCACAAGGCGACAATTGAAGCAAATTAAAACCCTCTTTGCATTACGTCTTTGTTTTAAATGTTACTTTAAGCTTTAAAATATTATATTATTATTTGTTCCTTTTTCTGTTTTCCAGTAAATCTGCTTACGTCAAAGTTGATGGGATGGTTTTATTTTTAATATGTATATAGATGATGCTTGTTTTTCGTGTATTGAGCTTATCTGCACGCTCAGAGATCATGGACATTCTAAAATTAAAAAAACAATGTCTCAAATTGACGTAGTGCTGACGTTACCAAGAGCTTTCTATGACTAATTTGACTTCACGACGAATTTTGAGTACTGATATTTATTTCAATGCGTATTAATATACTTATTCAAAATATATATCCAGATGTTTTTAAGTTCTGGTTAATATGTGCATTATGGTTATTAGTGCATTTTCACAACTACAATTATACTTGTATTAACAATAAGTAAACTAATAAATAATTGAATTGAATATATTATATTATGTTTTAAATGTTGAAAAATATATTTTTGATCTCTTGAAACCTGAAAGTCACTAAAGTCATGCGTGATCAGGCCTTCAACATCTGTATATAAGCTGATGGATGTGCAATTGAAATGCCGGTTTGTTGTGAATATTTTTTAAAGATGCATATTGCGTATATAGTAATTTTCGCCATCGTGGTGTGTATTGATTGCGATAATTGACTAGGAGTCTCTGTTTAACTTAACTATTTGCAGAGCATCGTAGGTGCTGCTCCAAGCAAGGATCCCATCGATGATGTCAAACATGCAGTTGAAGAAACTGAAGCCCTTATGGCAAATGATGAAACAATAGGACTCTTTGCTGTAGCTGAAGCAATTGTGTCGAATAGAATTGCGCCAAGAGAAGAAATTGAAAAATGGCAAGCATTGCTCACCAATTTCAATACATCCAGCCGTCGCAGTGAATACGGTTATATCGAAAGTACTCTACGGCCTGATGGTGAGGATTCAGAAGTTGCTAAGCTATTAGATCAATATTCAAATGGTATCTACTCCAAAGCTAAAACTAATATTCTAGCACTCAGAGCTCAACGAACTGCGGCATTTAAAGTTTGTGTGCTCGAAATTATCGGCAAATAAAATAATTGAATGGAAAATTAAATACAATTTTATGACTTTCGTAAAAAGTCCCTTGACTGACATTTTTGTTAACCGGACCACTCTCTTAGGCGACCGCCTACTGTATTTTTTTAATGAAAACTAAATCTTCAATTGGTTTATGTCGATAACTTTTACCCGTTTTTGCCCCATAGTTTCTCAAGTAATACAATAGCTTGTTTAAACATAAACATTCAAATGTATCACTTAATTGAATTTATAACATTGATTTAAATTGCACCACCAATGAATTAAACAAGACAATACATTATTTGTTGTCCATGAGTTTTTACATAAATATTTCTTATCTTTGGACACAGACTCAAGTATTATATTTAACTTTGTCTTTTTCCGAGTGTATTTCAGTCGTACAATAGTGTGTAATACACACTGTGTATATAAGCTGATAGATTGGCAACTGAAAAATATGTGTGTTTTAAATATTTTTCAATGTTTTGACGTATATATGTATATTTAACTTCGTCTCATTTCGTGTGTATTTCCGTGATCAGTCATACAATATCAGCATAAGCATGGGCAATTGAAAAGTCAGTTCGGTTTGAAATTTTTTCGAAAATGAATCTTACGTATTTTGTGATATTCGCTCTTCTGGTAATTTACAGGGATAATTAGTTAAAAGTCCCAGTATTAACTTAACTATTTACAGAGCATCGTAGGTGCCGCTCCAACCAACGATCTTGAACACGATTTGAGAAAAGCTGTGGAGGACGCTCTAATACTCATCAATAAGGATGAGATAAGAATTATGATTACCTTAGCTAAATCAATTGTGTCTCATAACATTGCTCCTAAAAAGGAAATTGATCAGTGGCAGTCATATTCCGAAAAGATAAGCACTTGGAATGTTACCTTCACTAGAGATCATGCTCGACTAGAAGAAACTGAGTTACCTAAATTTTCAAAGGCGAAACTAGATCAGTATACAAATGGGGAATATTCAAATTTTAAATCTGAGTTTGATGCTCTAAGAGCTCAACGATATGCGACATGTAAGGTGAACGCAATGGAAATTCTAGAAGCAGCAAAGAAATCAGGAGTCACACATACTCTCATAGATTACATATCAAAACTTAAAGATCTAACAAACGAAAGGTTTGTCATTGAAATGTGCATTAATCTCAATATAAAATTGTAAACATTATACAATTTTAATAAACAAAATTACATTTCGCATTGTGCTGATTAACATAAAATATTGGATTTGAAATTCTCAAGAAAATATGTACATACATATATGCTTATACTCTAGTTTCATGATTTTTCTCATAATAAGTTCATTGTCATTATTCAAGCATAATTATAGTTTTTGATTTTCAGATAAAGTTGTTTGTATTTTAGTACATGCTGTACGTAAGCAAAAAAAAAATTATATTATTCAAAGCATAAAACCAAATACCACACTTTGAATTACTTAACTGGATTGAATGACCCTTTGAGAAGATTTCTATTAAATGGATACGTTTCCCATGACGAAAATTGTGTATCGCGAATTTAATTTATAGGATATATTTAATTAGCGACAATTCTACATTCTACATATATTATTTGATGCCAATGCTTTACAAACATATGTATATATTTCTTATCTTTGAACACTGACCTAAGCACCAAAGAATTGACGTACATACATATGTATGTGTATTAAACTTCGGTTGTTGTCGGCTTTCATTTACACGATCAGTTGCTCGACATCGGTTTCTACATATGTACCATATATAAACGGATGAATGGGCAATTGAAAAGTAAGTTTGCTTTAAAATTTTTTCAAAGATGCATCTTACGTATTTAGTGATTTTCGCTCTTCTGGTAGGTTGCAGAGATAATTAGTTAGAAGTCCCAGTATTAACTTAACTATTTACAGAGCATCGTAGGTGCTGCTCCAACCAACGATCTTGAACACGATTTGAGAAAAGCTGCGGAGGACGCTCAAATACCCATCAATAAGGATGAGATAGGAACTTTGATTACCTTAGCAAAATCAATTGTGTCTCATAATATTGCACCTAAAGAGGAAATTGATCAATGGCAATCGTATTCCGATAAGTTAAGCACTTGGAATGTTACCTTCACTAGAGATTATGCTCGACTAGAAGAAACTGACTTACCTAAATTTTCAAAGTCGAAACTCGATCAGTATACAAATGGGGAATATTCCAAATTAAAATCAAATTTTCTTGCACGAAGAGCTCAACGATATTCAACATTTAAGGTAAACGCATTGGTGATTCTTGAAGCAGCAGAGAAAGCAGGAATCGCACATATTCTATTAAATATAAAATCAACACTGTTAGATAAATCAAGCGAAGAGTTTTTCGATGAAATGATTGTTTGGCTTTCTTTACTATTGTAAACATTATAAAATTGTAATGAACAAAACGCATTGTGCTACGTAATGTCAATAATTTGATTTGAATGGCTCAAGAATTTATGCATATTACGTATAATCATTGAGTCCATCTGATTTAATACGATCGAATTAATCTTCTGTACAATAAGTTCCTTGTCTTTAGACACGCATAATAATTTATAATAAAATGAAACTTTATATCATTTGTCATACTTTTGAACTTTTAACCACCTTGAAAAGCCCCTTAAAAACTATTCCAAAAATTCCATCCACGACGAAACTATTCCGGAAACGAAAATTCAACTAAATCTTTATCTCTTTTGTTAGCGATATGTTGTATAACCATAAATATATAAATTTAATTTATATTGAATGAAATAAAGCAATATAAATTTTGATGTCGATGCCTATATCTTATATATCTTAAATGTTTAATTTCAACTGAGTTTGGTTTGAATTTGCGTGAACAGTCGTTTTATATCGGTGCATATGAGAAATCAGTTTATCAGGGCAATAGATAAAACAGTTTATTTTGAATATTCTTTCAAGATACACATTGCGTTTATAGTGATTCTCACTCTTGTGGTGTGTATTAATACCCAACTATTTGCAGAGCATGATTGATGAAAGCTAGCTGTTGATAAGACTCTAATACTAATCAATAAGGCTGATTGCTGTATTTGATGGGATTAATGAATGCACTGCATATTCAAAGACACAATTCCAACACTACACAAATTGAAGCCATTATCGTATTTCTATTTTCAGATTTTTATGCCGTCTAACCGCATCCATTTAAGGTATTTCATAATAAAGCATTGATTATAATAGTTGCATCAAAAAAGGAATTCATTATATTCTTAAAGATACAAAAAATAGATCTCAATCAAGTGTAATAATCGCCATGTATTTTCAATTATATTAGAATTTTATTCCATTGCATACGCAAATAAAGCAGATTAAAACAAAGCTACATAACTCTACTCTAATGTGAAATAAAAATAAAAATGTAATGCTGAGATATTTAAATTTTCTAAATATTCTTAGTTTATCAACAATTTTTTGGTTAAACATCTCAAGACTGATATCTTAGGTACCAGGAAAAAAATATATTTTGTTAATCGTTGATAAACTTATTGATTATTGCAAAATTACTGTGATTTCTTTCAGACAAATATGAAGTTCAGAACACGGTGTAAAATGAAATGGATTTTGAGTTCACTTAATTAATTAATGTTTTCAGTAAGTAAATTTGTCCGCTTATTATTAATAGATTCACTTTACAAAATGTCAAAAAATTTGCAGCCTAACGATTAATGACGTCCTTTATGAAAACTTTAATAAATTGCAAAACAGCACTGAACTAATTAAGTACAAAAACAAAAGTAATATTTACAATAACTTAAAGTTGAAGTAGCAGAGAAGGGGTCAAGGGGGAAAAGGCTAAGATTGAAGTACTACCAAAAACAACAACAACTCATTTTGTACCCAGCGGGCAGCAGCCAAGTTTGGCTTTTACCATGGGAGGTCCTTCTGCTTCTTCCTTCTCCATATGCTGCACGACCAAAATTTATTAGCTGCTTATGTACGGACTATACATAAATCTAGGAGTGAGAGCAAGGCAAATGGAATGTTGTACGTGGCAAGCACATGTTAATCTCAAATCACAATGCTGACACAAGTATGGCCATTAAATCGACTGGACGACTGCGTGCTGGATATAAATTAAATTGATGAATAATTGAGTTAGTGCAACTTCGAGGCAATACGTGTGGGCCCGAGGCGCTTAAAGTAGTCTCGTGCGACTTATGCAAATTATTTGTGTATGTCTTTGTGGTATCAATCGGACTCAAAGTGCAGCTGATTTAAGAGTCCTGCCACGCATTGACGCAGTCTCACGCTCCGGCGAAGGGTCAGCACTTGGTGAATGCAAGCAAACTTGCTTCAAGTGCCATGCGGCAAGTGGCATGTGGCAAGTGGCAAGTGGCAAATGGCATGTGGCAGTTGGCTAAAAAAGCCAACTGCATACCCAGCTAGCAAGTAAGCAGTCATAAATTATGCAGCGACATAGTCAAAGGACAACAAACGACGCCAACAAGCAGCAAGGACATGCTCCATGCAAATGCCAAGCCAATGCCCTGTATTGTCCCCTCCCTCACCTTCTCTCTCTCTCTCTCGCTCTTTCTCGCTCTTGGCCTTTCTCTCGTTCTTCTCTATTAACTTCATAGAATACTCCAAATGGCTCAGCAGTTAATAAGCACAAGCACAAGTGCGGGGGCGAGAGGGAGCACTGCACTTCACTGCACTGCAGCAGTTGCAAATTATGACAAACTGTACTACAAAGTAGTTTCTTACCCCGGCACGTCTTCAGTCTGTAGTTGTTGCTGTTGTTGTGCGTCTCCATGTAGCTGTATTTGTGGATCACTGCACAACGTTGCAGAGAAAATGGCGCCAAGAAGCATAAGGATTCTAGGCAAATTGGAACATGACTTTCGAGTGATACCACAACAAAAATAAGCTTCTAAATTAAAAATGCTTCTCAAAGTTTAAATTTTACTTTTCATATTTTGCTCTACTTCAAGAATATGAAGAATTATTTATACATAGCAGAAATTTGTATAAAGATTATAGGTTTAGATTATGTACTATATAAAGTGATTCTAAAGAATTCTAAGTATATATTTTTTATCATTATTTTCAAAGATTCTCAATATGATAAAAGTTTAAAAAAGTGTAATTCTTTTTTATATTTTCGGTAATTAAAAACACATAAAGCGCTCTAAGCTGATGTGTGACAATTGCGTTGTGCTCAGTAATCCGATTATTTTGAATGGAATATAAAAAAAACCTAATCGGCTTATTTATTTAAAGTTCCTGATTTAAAAACAAGGAAATCGTATATGTGGTAAGAACATGTTTTCAAAATATTTAATAAAAGGTTTTCAAAGTGTTTTTATTCAAATATAAAATTGTATCATTTGATAGCCATAATAGGGGATATAGTACTTGAAACTTATTTAACTCATTGTCCTCTAAATGCTTTTATTCTTCTGCTGGAAGATGCCAAGCTCTTATCCAAATTCACATCGCACAGTAAGTTGGCAAAAAGTTTTTACTAAACTATGCAACAGACTTAAGGCAACAAAGTTGTGGCACAAGTTGAAGCTATTGTAGATCTGGATGCCCAACAGGTTAAATACAGCACAGCCAAATTCCGACTTACACAGACAGCTGGCAGCTAATTGCAACAGCTTCCACAACAACACCAACTCAGTAAAGACTGCAACAACTGCTTATAGTTATGACAATTTACAGCACTCTTTCCACCAGCCAAACAATAACGTCCCTTGACAGTGTTCTGGGACATTAACTTGGCTCATTGTTTGGCAGCCAGCAGAGGAGGAAATTTTTGTTCAAGAAAAACTTAATGAAGTTTAGAGCTACTGTGCAGCAATTTAATTAGATTAAATGAAGTTCTGAGCTCAGCCAAGTTCAACAGCAACAACAAATTGTTAACTTTTGACAAAGTTGAAGCCATTTGTTAGCCGCACTCATCGCCAGAGCCGTCAAAAACTTTGCTAAAAATGCCAGTAAACCTAAATATATAAATGAAAACGAGAGAGAGAGAGAGAGAGAGAAGAAAAAAAACAGAACAGAAATCAATAAATTGACAGAGCCAGAGACAGTGAAAGCGTAAGCACAACAACAACAACAACCACAAAGCGAAAACTGAAATATAAACAACAACAAACAAGAGTATAGCCAAAGCGAAAGGCGACCGTCACAACAATAAAAATTTATTGTTATCCTCAAAAGCAAGCGAAACAATCAGCAATAAAAACCAAAAAGACGGAATTTAATACAAAAGTTCAACAATGTTGATGCTCTTTTGAAGGTATTTTGAATAGAGAAAAACAACCAAAGAAAAAATTTGAAATATATTTCAAACATATATGTTAAATTTAAAAAAAAATTTCGAAATTTTCAAAATAGAAAATAAATTAGAAAATAGCTAAAAAAAAAAAATGACAAAAAATAAACATATCTAAAAGAATATCGAAACAGTTTATTTAAAAAGCATCCTGAGTGTTTTCCTTTCTAATTTCTTAATACAAAAATTACACCATTCTTTGTGATAACTCTGTAATTGTAAAGTGGTAAGTGTTTCCAGTCAATTTCTATACTCTGGCAACAGAAGATTTAAATTTAAAGTATATTCCTATAGGACCTCATGTTAAAGAGTATAAAAACACAAATGGAATGAAAATCAGTATTGTGTACGCATGTGTGTGTGTTAGCCAAATCATTTAAGCGTAGCATACTTTTAGGCCGCAAAATGCGTGCAAATACTTTTTGAGCGGTGTTTTGGCATAAGCCCGCAAAGGACTTAACGCGGCTGTTTGAGTGTATTAAGTCTGCGGCGGTGGCTGCGAGCGCCATTGAGGTGCACGAATTGCCAGCCAAGCATTTTAAACCTCGATATTACAAAACTCTGCCAGCTGCGATTTTCAATTCAAAAGAAAAACAAAAAACAAACAAGGCACAAAAATAACACGGGGCCATAACGGCGCAAAAATCACACACACACACACACACGCACATACACAAAAAAAAAAGGGCAGCACCCTAAACAAGTATTCGACTTGAACTGAAAGGAAAACACTTGAAAATTTGAAGTGGATGCGGAACACGAGTTGGCCATGTTACCCACTTGTTTACGCTTGTAGTTTTTTGATTGAATTTTTGGCCCCATCGAACAAGTGCCAACGGGTGCGAAAGAGATTGGCAAAAGGTTGAGAGAGAGAGAGAGAGAGAGAGAGAGGTCCATCGAAGCAACAATTTGGCAAAGCTACAAATTATGCGCACTATGCAGACGCTGCAACAAATCTAATAAAAAATTAACAAACCCAAAAACCGAATGCCAGACTTGCATCGCCACGTCGGTTACCTGGTCCGATTGAACAGACGACACAGGACACCCTCTGTCCATGAATTGCTATGCACAGAGGACCAAAATCGAAAAGCGCGCAAAATGCAGGCCAAATGGGGTTACAAAATAGCGCCGTCAAATTCCAGTGGACGTTGGGCACTATGGAGTGCATTCTTGTAGATAGCACACAAAAATAACAATATATTTTAAGTAATATGTAGAATATTTTCTATTACATATTTACATACAGTGGATCACAGCTTATTTCAACCACCACCAACCGACAACTTTGAGTCAGTATACTGGCCAAACTAAAAGAGGTATTAACGTTACTTAAACGCAGGATTTTAGTTTAATGTTTTAACATACAAGATATTTTTTCATTTATCCACTAATTTTTTGTTTACTATATAAAATTATTGAAAAACAAAAAAATGCCAAACAAAAGTACAACAGCTTATTTCAACCAGCAACTTTGCAGCTGTGCGAAGATCAGTTTCCTAGGAAAATAACTGGTCTTTATGGATCTATTGCTTTGTGTATAATATTTTCAATATTAGATTTTCGACATTTGATAATAATTTCTATTACATATTTACATATGTATATTGAAAACTAATTTCGATAAACAAAAATACAATTATATAAAATTGTTTGTTTTGAAAGACATAAGGTCTGGTCACACTTCTTTTTTTTCGCTCTTTGATTTTGATTTGTGAATGTGGCGAAAGTATTTCCGACGAAAAGAAGTGTACAATTAAAATACAAAATAAAAATTATTAAAATTAAAACATAAATTCAAAAGTCATATTAAATAGAGTAAATATAAATATTATATATGAAGTTAAGTAGAAATTGTCACTTTTTTTTTAAGTAAAATGCGTTTATGTATGCCACTGTGATTTGACCATTCCGGGGGTCGCTTCAAATGACAGCGA
This sequence comes from Drosophila albomicans, assembly GCF_009650485.2. Lineage (NCBI taxonomy): Eukaryota > Metazoa > Arthropoda > Insecta > Diptera > Drosophilidae > Drosophila > Drosophila albomicans. The sequence goes on along the minus strand of NC_047628.2, from coordinate 8,845,040 downwards.
CTGAAATTGAAGTTGGCAAACGTTTTTCGAGGGTTGGTTTTAAAATGCAAACACCCAAACCAGGGTTCAATAAGCGACAACAGAGCACAGAGCAAATGGCATACAGCGGAGGTCGTTACAGTTGGCAAGGCAGTTGGGGTCCTGGCCTGGCCTGGCCTGTCCTGACATAGCTTTACATAACGGAGGACAGCACGTGTTCGGTTATGCCGTTGTCCTCTGAATCCACTGTGAATCCTGTATTGGGGCACCGCCTGTCAATGTCTGGAATAGGTTCAACTTATGTTTATCACTTGGCATTCAACCAAACCAAACAAAGCGCATTTATCTCAACGCAGCTAAATCAAGGCCAAGTGGAGTCCTTTTTGTGTCGCGTGTCAAGAAATGAAGCGAGCATTTTTCGATTTGCCACAAGTGCCTGGTGGCAACACGAAAATTAAGAACCAAACGGAAACCCGCTAAACAATAGCGGAAATAATTTTATTATACTTGGCGTATTTGCATGAACAAACAGCCATAAAGACGTCTGTGAAACGAAGCCAACCCGTTCTAGTTAGTGGCCTCGATAAAAAGACATTTCAAATGGCTAATAAGCACAAAAGGACTTTTTTATTATTGTTGATTCATAAAGCAGGCAGAAGAGGGAAGAGTTTTACTTGAATTTAAGCAGATTAGTAAAATAATACTACAAAGAAAGAGGTAAAAACACAATTATACAAAATCTAATCTAGATAATCTAAATCTCTGTTCCACTTTTGTGCACTTTAAATTAAATTTTAAATTTAAATTTCTTTAAATTCAATACCATCTTTTAACTGCTATTAAGACATTCAAACAAAGTTTCAAAAAATGTTCAAGTACTTTAAATGAACGATATCTAGACATCTGCTTAGCTCTCAATTTGGCTCATATTTTATTTAACCTAAAGCGTAAAAAGAACAAGGAGAAAAACCCAGAGACACAAAGATGTGCTGAGCTGAATTTGAACAGAGTTCAGCTAAGCGTTTTGTTGCAATGGATTTATGCTTCTTTTGATAACTAATTCCCTTTGGGCAGCTGTCAACAGCCAGATAAACTACCATGGCAACTCCCAAAGTCGCCAGCACATGTGAGCGAGAAGAGAGAATGGAAATTTAAAAAATATCTTAAGCAAAATGAAAAACTTAAAGAGGTAGCTCCGAGGGTATTAAATGTTCGCTGTGCCAGCGGAGATAATCGTTGTCATATAACCGTTCCTTTGAATGACTGACAAAGTGTCGGGCTGTCAAGCTTGTTGACTGTCGGTCTGGGTTTGTCTGTCTGACTGACACTCATATTAATTTGCTGTTAAATGGCAACCCTGATGGAATTTTCTTAGTTCTTGGGGGTTGCGGCTCCTTAACGCCTGTCCAAATGTGCAGAAAAAATGGCCGAAAACAATTTGAGGCAATCAGCTGCCACGTACGTGACATGAGTTGCCACTTGCCGCATAATGCCTGCTGCCCTTCTTCAAACTGTGGCCAACTATTGATAACAGAGCGAGACGAAAGTTTTGGAAAAATGTAGTGCAAAATGCAAACAGCTGCTGCCCACTCAGTCGCCAACGAATGTCAATGAACTCGCCCCAAAATGCTGCTAACGAGCACGTGAAACAAGTGTACCGGAAAATGAGCTAATTTACTCTCCCATTTCTCTGCTAGTTTCTTCAAGTCTCTGGCCACGTGCCCCAAGCCTCATGCCCCTTGCAGACGGCAAAAAGTCAAGAAATTCAATTTCGAACATAAATCATGCCACACGGTAGATGAACACGCAATCAGCTGTTTGTCACAGTGTACGTTTAGAAACGGTTGAGAATGAAACTGCATCGAAACGGGACACAATGGAATGGGATGCTGGATCATGTCAATCAAGCCACAAGAACAACGTGTGGCTCCCAAGGGTTGCGACCTGCCAGACGTGAGAGGCTTGCTTGGGGTGGTGCAAATAGATTTGCACTTATGAGTATTGACTTTAAGAATACCCCGTTTATTATACGAAAAAAGTGCAAAGTCAATGTAGCTTAGACAGTCTAATATCAGAGGCTTTCAGAACAAGACTACTTCATATTAATAATGGAATAACTAATTATTTTTAATTCCCACAAAGAGTGAAGAAAGAGAAGTGAGGAGCTTTTATAAAAATATACTGATAGTAGAAAATAAATAAATATACGAATACTTATAACAAAATAGTCCTTAGCTTAAAAATCTTAGTTTAACCAATCAAACTATCTGGAAAATAAAATTAAGTTAAATTAAAATATAATTTTGTTTGTTAGTCAAATTGATTTTTTTAAATAATTATACAATAAAAAAAGAAATAGAGACCAATAAAAATAAAGCAGTGCGGTATTATTCTAATACTAACCTAATATACCGCAAAAATACTACCACGTATAATATATATATTTTTTTTATTAAGTTAGTATTGATTAAAATCGTATTTGTCACTTAGTCAAAATAAATTAGATATTCTCAAAATAATAATGATTAGATAAAGTGTCTTTACATTTTATGGTTGTTGAACCTTTGAAACATTTTATGAGTCATATAAAATGAATGCACATTAAAAAACTTAATTGTCAGGCAGTCAAAATTAATTTGAATATATTACATGGACCATTTTTGAACGATTACTGATACATATCTTAGTTGATTCACCGTTTAACTAATAAGCATTCCCCAGCCTGACATTACTTAGAGGGTACAAAAAATGGAGCTAGCGATTTATCAATGGCTTCGATGTAGGCGATAATTCATTTAACAATGTGTGGCATGCGTTTGAGCCTTGGGGCCATTGTTGCCCTTGGATGCTTTGGCCATTGAGATGTAAACGGTTGCAAAAATACATATTGGAGTTGTTGCCCTTGTCGTTGCACAGTTGGCGCTGGGAACGCATGTTGCCCCGAGGGCTAGAACAAAGGATAGAAATGTTTTTATCTGCCACAGCATCACTCCTTTATTTGCCAAGTGCAAATTGCAAAATGATATTAGAGCAACGGAGGTGGCGTCGGCAACTGCGGGGTGGATTGCTGCAGTGCATCACATCATCAATTTTGGGGGTTGGCACATTGTGTCTAACCGAGCAGAGTGAAAGTGGAAAGTGCGTCCGGTGGCAGGACCAGCACGACCAGCAGGATTCTGCCCTAATGAGCACGAGCGCAAATTTAATGTGATTCGTGCCAAGGGTGCAACACCTCCTCCAACATTGGAGTGTGTGTGTGTGTGTGGACGACTGACTATACCGTATATGCAGTGCTTTATTTGCTTTTGTAATTGACGTATTGATGCAGCATATAAATCCAACACTCCCTTGTCCTTCCGTCCGTCTGCCCATTCAGCTGTCCAGCCATCGACTTTAATGAATAATTGAGCACACACCTAACAGACGTACGTGAAAAACACAACGAAATACTTTCATTTGTCCAATGACATGTGCACGGTTGGGACAGCTGCAGGATCAGGAATGCGATTGGGGGAGGGAAGGAAATACTCCCCTTTTATTTTTATGTGATACACTTAGTTCAAATTAGATTACTTCAATGAACTTTTGATATTGCACTTGTTTTAACTACAGTTTCGAATAAAAAATGACTCAAATATTAAAGAAATAATTTCATAGAATATTTGTTTCAGAGATAAAATGAATTATTATTTGAAATAGGTAATCATAATATTTATAATCTTAGAATTATACACATTTATTTTTTATATCGGTTAACTATAGTTTCAAATACAATATATTATACTTCAATTTCAATTACATTTACTTTAAGGAACACAGAATTAATTCAATTAACATATATTTAGTAAAAATGAAAATTTATTTAAAAATATTTACGTAGAATAAGCTACTCATTAACGATATTGTCAATAAAGTATAAAGTCAATAACATAAAAAAAAAAATATATATTAAATTAGTGAGCAAATTCGGAAATGTCGTCATATAAATGAAAAAATGTTTTCAACAATATAAATTTCTTTTCTCTCTATTATATTCATCGAAAATACTCTTTACAAGTGAAATCCTTCTAATGCTTTGATTATGATGCTTGTTGCCCATCATTACTTAACCGTCCTGATGATAATAAGAATGATGATGAATTTGTTATTGAAATGACCACAACAAGCTGACCCAAACAACTTGTCCGAACAAAATGCATTAGAATGATTTATTAACCAAAGGCCGGCAGCAAGAACAACAACCCCTAGACAAATTAACAAGGATATATGATGATGTTACTGCTCCTGGCATACCAAATTTCTTGACAAAGTATCAAAAACGCCCCAAACGCCCAAAAACAAAGGCTGTCAAAGCCACAAAGAGACACTCGACCCCTGCGGACGCCTGAGGTGTTTTCTGTCAAGTTTAAACAAAAATTAAAGCAACTCCTTCTCCCATTGCGCACTCCAATACATTCGCACACCCACTTACACACACACACACACACACAGACATACCTAGCATTCACAGCCTCCCCTCAAACCCAGTAAGAACTTTGAGCTAATCAAAAATGTTACAAAGGAACAACAAAAAAATTTCACGAGCATTTAATTTGCCATGACGAAATGTAGATACACTAACTGAAAGTTTTTGTTTTTTATTTTATAATATTAATTCGCTTTTAAGAGTACATACAGATATATGTTATCATAATTATATAATTGTATCACATCATTCTGATGGAAAATTGCAGTCAAGAAAATTTGTAAATTTAAACACAATATTAGTTTAAAGCACATGGGAATATTTTAGCTATACAATGTTAATATTTATTATTTACTATTAATTATAAATCAATTTAAAAAAATAAAACATCATAAAACATGTTTGATTTTTGAAATTGCATAAAAATAATTTGATTATATTCTCAAATTGAAAAAAAAAACATTGTTAATAAATGTAAAATGTATAAAATATATTATATATATCATATAATATATGCATCTAAAAAACATTTCCAATATACAAATAATCCTAAATTACAGAACAACAATAAAATCAAAAAAAATCCAGAATGTTAAATTGAAAAAAATCTCTGAAGCGAATAGTAGTAAAAAATATAATATTTATAAGTTCCGCTAAATTCTTCACAATGCTATAAAATGATCTTATGCTTTTGTTTTTATGGACGAACGGAACGACAAAGTTATGATAGCCTTGGTTTAAGGACTCTAGAGCGGAAAAAAATCCAACTTGTATAAGTGGAAAGCGCAAAAGTTTCTCAAGCAGTTTTGCCACCACCAAGAAATATACAAAAAAAAAGGAACGCTGAGTAGCAGCCGGTGCGTGTGGCAAGTTCTTGTAGTTGGTGTTGCTGCTGTTGTCGCGGCAACATTGTTCTTATGATTAGCATTTTATCAGCAGATCTTTTGCTCATCATTTTGTGTTAAGACAACAAGTATGAACCAGAATATTTATGTTAATCTTTCGGGTTTAACGCTTCCCAAAAATTTCATCTGGCAACAGCTGACATTGGGCACCCCTCCCACATTCCCATCCCCTGCCCCCGCCCTTGCCCCAAACTGGTAGCAGTGTCATGTGAGGCTGTAATCAAACAGTGGAGGAGTGGGCAGCGGGGGGTGCGTTTTTATGTGGCAAGCCCATTAATTTATTGCCAATGCGTAGAAGAGACACCTCACAACAAAAGGCGACATTATTATTTCATTATTATGCCAAACGCATCCAGTGTATCCACACCGTGTGTCAGACAAAAATCCCCTTCTATCATACGCACACACACACACACACGCACGTGCTTCTCTTATTACGAGTGGGAGTGAGAGCGGGGCGGCATGATTCATGCGATGGCAAATTTTTTGACGCGCGCCCCTCGCACCCCACGCCTCATAAATAAAAGAGCGCCGAAACATATGTTTGGTTAGGTTGCGATGCTGCGATGCTGCAACAAACCCTCCACACACATATACATCCTCTATATATAAACTCGTAAATATTTTTATAGTCTGTAGGCCAAGATTACTTTTTTCAATTTACTTTTAAAGCTGAAAACTCACCTGTCGTATGGCGGGGAGGGAGGTTTTGCAGCTAATCCAGGTGTGTGCTTGTGTAAACCATTTAGCGCCAATTAAAACATAATTGCGGCATGCGTTGATAGCAATCCGACGATAAATCATTTGTGTGCAAATTACAGCACATAACCACACACACACACACATGAGCACACACTTACACTTTACATCGACAGATTGCGCGCGCGAATGAAGAGACAATGAAACAAACGGCTAGCACACACACACACTCAAAAGCACGCAATCACAAAGCACAGAACAGAGCACAGGATGATGCTGCAGAATGTGACTTTAAATTTTTGTAAGCGCACTTTAAATTATTGCACTTGTGCGTATGTATTATTTTGAAACACCAAAACAAATGGCTTCACATTCGACAAGATTTATATTTATTTTGTTTTCACATTGCGTTGCCGGTGCACGTAATTCCGTTATTGCCGCTAACACCACATTTTGCACAACTTATCAACGACGCGCGCGCTCATTCACAATCAAGGACTCAACTCGACACCGCCGCGAACAGGAGACGACTGCTTAACATATACTATGCTACCACAAGCATAGCATAATTTTGGGAAGCGCTCTCAGCGCGACTGTTAGTTAACAGAACAGTGAATTACTTAACAGAGCAGCCGGAAATTATTTGTAGTGTAAATTTAAGCAAGCAGTGCACTGAAGTCGTCACTTGTACATATACTCTCAGATCGAAACGGTTAGTTTTATTATCATCTTAACAATTTCTTCAATTAAATAAACGATTTTGTATTTTGGCCATTTTTTATTGCAATTGGTTCAGAGTGCTATACAAAAATATATAGGCTTTCATTTCTATAGTAAACTTTGACGACTTTGATAACTCTTTGCTTACAAATGGTACACAGGCTCTTACCATGTTTCAAAACTGCAGTACGAGAGCAGTAAATGCTAATCCTTTCTTAGGCAAAAGCTGCTGCACGTATTTATATACATATTCGGATATAAGAAATTCATGTTAATTGTTCGCGCCATTAATAACTCGTTAAACTGCTTGCGAAATTACGTTAAAGATTTGTCACCCTGTGGCACTACTTGCCAGATAACATTTATATCTAAATGTGTTCACCCTGTAGTAGTGTTAGAAGTGTATTGTATGCGCATTTTTTGAGGAGTGGCAATAGAAAGAAAAATAAAAACATAAAAGGAACATTAAATAAAGCACGCATCTGTATATTCAAGTGTTTTTCCAAACTATTCAAATGGAGGCTGTGGTGCGCGTATTTATGCCATATTATATATATTGTAACCAAGCGAGTGCAACTCAATATGGTATATTTCAGTATTTTCCATAGTAGGTTTATTTTGAAATAGCTCAGTCGGTCACGCTGTTAATTTTTTCGTGGGAAGCGTGAGCGTCTATTGCAAAAAACGTTGACAATAAATTCCAACAGATAAGCACTTTTACAATTAGTTAAACCATAAATATGCCTGCTGTGGTGCGCATCAAACGCCGCATTGACGAGGAACCGCATACGGCCTTTGTACTCAATGGCAAGCGTCGACGCCTGCAAAATGATGAAAATGCGCCATCAGAAACAGCTACAACAACAGGGACTGCAACAAACACAGACAACAAAGAAGAATTAAGCCAAGTGCTGTTAAAATTTGCCGGCACATTGGACAAACAGGTGAGTGCGATCACTCTTAGTAGTATATAAAAAAGCCAATGTACGAGCCCCAAACTTTCGGGTGGACTTCTTCACATAGGATGATAGCGCAACCAAACAATTTGCGGCCGCACGACTGAACAAAGAAGCGGCTAAGGAGCTGGTGGCTCGTAATCAGACCAGCGATACCTCCATTGCTGCTGCCCAACGTCGCGATCGTCAGCGTCAGGAGGCGCAGCAGACGTCGCGAGAGCAACGGTATCGTGTGGTGAACTGCTTGCGGACCACACTTCAAGAGGAAACGGAAAATGATGCCAACGCCCCCTGTCGGCCACAAGCAGCAACGGGTACAACAACCACAGCTGATCATAGGGAAATCACAATTGTTGACATTGAAGAATCACAGCAGCAGCGGCAACAACAACAATTGCAACAGCCAGCAGATTCAGATGTTGGCTATGTGTATGATTTATATGTGCCAGAGAATGAGATGGAGGCGTCGTATGTTGATATGCTGGATGACAACTATTTAAGGTTTGTCCTGCATATAGAAGAACAGCAAATGTTCAATATCACAAATTACTATATGTAAAACAATCCAACCATTTTTCGCTCTCTGTATGTTTCTTTTGTATTTGTAATTGTATGGGTATGTATGTGTGTGGTGTGTGTGTGTAAGGGTGTGTGCGGTGAATGTGTGTGGGTGTGTGGTGTCCTACTTCATCATACATTATAAATAAATTAATTTAGTATGTATGTATATCTATGTATATGGCATTTATCTGATAAGTAGTTTTGTAATCGCTCAATACTATCTCTTGTATCTTTTTGTAATTCGTCTGATTCTCTATATAAGGTTGTATTATCCGTTTAATTACTACAACAACTGCTACTGGTAACACAATAAAGCAACAACAGCAACAGGACGTCGACGTCGATGTGCTACAACCGCAACTTGCGACTTGCCAAATGCAGCGCGCCTCCTTCGCCAAGCATCCAACTTAATTAGGCTACATATTCATTAGTCTTTAAGCTTCTTCTTGCCACACACACCACACAAGCTCAAACTAACACACGCATACACAAAGAAATCAAAACTTATACATCGCATTAGCATTAAATCAAATCGCTTAAATTTTACGTTTCTTGACCCTTCATGTCCAATTTCGTTGCCAGTTGCTACAGTTGTCATTCCAACAACAGAAGTTAAGTCTTAAGTTCATAGTTTTAGTTTTGTCGAATAAAAAAGTATTTACATAAATAATGCCCAGCCACGAAAATGTCTTTTAATTGCTTTCAAATATACTATTTCGCAGTCTGCGTCCAGTGGACGAGATCGTTTGGGAGGATTGCTACAATGATGGGGATGAAGATTGCGATTCCGATGACTCCAATCAGGAGAATTACTATACCAACGAGTATCCTGATGATGATGAGGCAAATCTTGGCTCCGATGATGAGCTGCGTCACAAAATGGATAAATTAATGTTTGGTATGTCAGGCAACATTTTTAATAATTGTAATGAATACACAACACCCCGAGTTAATACATTAAAAAGTATTGCAAGCTTGGAAGAATTTACTTGATACCTTGATAGTTCAGTCAGTCAGTGACTCGGCACAAAAAGTTGTATATATATTTAAAAGCACTTAGAAAATGCACAGCTCCATTTTTAATGCTCGTATGTATTCATTCTAAAATACAATAACAAGTAAATTCATAATCTATTTGTAAGTTTTTGCGTGCAAATTCAAAATCAAAATTCGAAAATCTAAAAAATATAGAAAAATCCCTAGCTATTAGCCAATTACTTGGGTTTATTAAAGGTATTACTTATTAAAAGTTAACTATAAATATATTATATATTTGGAGGGAAAAGAAGAAACAACTTTTTTGAAGAATATGTATATATTATATATTGCGACCTAAACAAACTCAAATACACCTAAATCATTTGTTTTCAACCGATAACTCATATTATCCATGATTTATTTCTTTATAATAGCATTTCTGTAGAAAAAAAAACAATTAAATATGAAAATGCAATCATGTCATTTTTATAATACAATTTATACTATACTATATAAAATTGAAGAAATCACGCAATTAAATCTGCATTTCTTGCAGATGACGATGATGAGGACGATGAGTGCGAGTCCAGCGAGGAAGAGGATTACAATACCTTCCAGGATCCATATGTGCACACCATCGATACCGAGGCCGATGCCTTCGTGGATGATGTGGACTTTTGCAATGTGGATCGTCAGGGCAGTGCGTATGAACGCTTTAAGCGTCGTATTCTACGCGAGGCCGAAGGACTCGACTCCGATTCCGACGACGATGATGATGATGAGGACTATAATCCTGATGAGTTTGCTGATGCCAGAGATATATTCAGCGACAGCGATTAAAACATAACAAGTCCAGTGAAATCTTTGCGAATCTACTTTTTTTATTTCACTTATGTATTAAACATTATTTATAATTTACTAATCTGAACTCTCACGTCGTTTCTTTGATTTTTTTTCCTTGGATCTCTTGTGCTTATCCTTCTTTTCCTTCTTAATGTTAACATCAACAGTGCTAGAACTCTGATTAATGGGCTTTGGAGCACACCCTTCCATGTAGAGCCGCAACGTCTCTTCGTCTAATTTCTCGTTGTCCTTAGGCGGCTTGTAATCCGCCACATGGTCAACACGCAATGATCTATCCAATATTTTAATCCCATTCAAGTTATCCACGGCCAGCACTGTTGATCGTTGATCCTCGTAACACAAAAAACAGAATCCTTTTGATTTTCCCGTTTTGCTGTCGCGCACCAAATTAATGTTGACAATTTCGCCGTATTGCGAGAAGACGCATATGATGTCGCCCTCGGAGAGAGTGTAGGGAAAGCCGGCAATAAATATCCACGCTGAGCCGCGGTACATGTCGTGCCAGCTCTTGCCATTTGGATTTTGTAGCTCATGTTCGCTAAGTTTTAACACATTTCGCATATTTGTTAACGGATTCATGCTTGCGGTTTGTTTACTATTTTCTTAGTGATAGGTTTAAGGTATTGGTCAGTGTGACCATAAGTTGGTATTTAATAATAAATTGCTTATCGAATCAAGAAACATCGAAAAATGTTTTTTTCTGATTATTATTTTATTTGTATTTTATTAATCTTTAATATTATGAATAACGCGCAGCTATAAAAAATTAACTGCTTTTGTGATTCACATTATTAAGAAAAGTTATCTATCGATACTATTTCGATATAACAAGTACGTGCTCTGGTCACACAAGCTTCAGTTATAAGTTAAGTTGAGTATAACCGGGTAAAGTATGTTTTGGTATATCAGTATAAATAAATTGGGAGAAACTATTATTAAAATTTGATATTAAATGTAATAGAAATAAACGACTTTTAACCCTTATATTTGTAAAGACTATTCTATAACGCTTACAATTTAACTGAGCAAGTAAATTTTTGGACATAATCTCATTTTATAGAAGTGGTATATTTTGCATGTTTTCCGTTGCAAGAGGGTAGATTTTTTTCATATTCAAGTTGCGGTCACGCTGAATCAGTAGTACGTTTGTTTAGTCCGTCGTCGGTTGGTTGCGTTCGGTGTATCGTTCTCCTCTCTTTATCGTTTTTGTTGTCGCATTGCAAAAGTTTCAAACTCTGCAAATCGCTGGTGAAAACTGCTTGAAATGTTGTAATATAATTACAATAAAACACAAGTGCTTCAATGTGCAATTAAGGTGTGTTAAATAATCGTATTTATATTACAAGCGGTTGTAAAACTCGCATGTCTGCTACATATATATACATATATATATTGTGTGAGCATGAATATGTATGGTGCGTGAATGTGTGTGTGTGTCTGTCCGCTTGTGTTCTCTGTGCGTGTGTTTTTGTGTGGCTGTGTGTGAGTGCGAGTGTGTGAAAAGCGCAAGAAAAAGATATGCTGCGAACAGCGGCAGAGCAGAAAAGTATCTCTTCTTCTATTTAAAAATGTGTGTCAGTGTATGTGTATTGTTAAAGGCATAATAAATAATAGAGACGCTGCTTGTATCTCACTATCTCTCTCTGTCTCACTGTCTCAAGCAAGCATTCAAAACGTTGTCTTTTAATTGTGTTATTGTTTTTATCGTTTTCTCATCTAAGTTCACAAGACGCGAATTTGAATTTTGTGTGCGTGTGTGTGTGCCAAATTTAAAGGCCGTAGAATTACAGTTACCAACCGAGGAGGAGTATTACAACAACGCCCTAGTTCTTCTTCGCGGGGGGGTCAACCAACATCTCCCCCCTTCCCAAACCAGCCCCCGCAGCTGCTGTTCGCTTTCGTCATCCGTTTTGTGTCGCAGCCCCTCTTGCGCTCTTTCTCTATCTACCTCTCTCTGTCTGTCGACCATTCCCACGCATGGATCGCCGCTCGCATAATATACGCATTTTGTTGTTGTTGCTGGTATGTAAAAAGGGAAAATACTTGACTGTGTGTGTAAATACATATAGTATTTTGTTGCTTTTACACTTGCATACATTTATGTCACCCTGCTGGTCACACTTATTGAGAAACACACACACTCGTACACCTGAAACAACTCCACCATATGCCTGGCTGGCTGCCTAGTCAGCGCCGCCTCCTTCCTCCTTTGTTTCCCTTTCCCCATGGTGTCGGTCTTTCTATCTGTTTAACACATTCCACCCCATTTCGCATTTACCACGTCGCCTGTCGACTTCCTACTCCTTCTGCGCTATTTCTTTCTCTTATTTTTTCGTTTCGTTTCATTTTTGCTTTTTTGTTTTTGTTGCTGCTTTTACTTGTTTTGATGAGGTTTAAGGCTTAGGTGTGGCCGTACTTTTAGTTGTGGGCTTCCTTTACACAATTAAAACGGAAGTGGCAAATAAAAAACAAAAAAAAAAAAAACGGCGTGTAAGCCCACGCCGTTGACATTGAACTCGCCAGTTCCAGTTTCACTCGCCTGCCTCTCTGGCGCTATCTCATTTCCCCGCTTTCCTCTCGTCTTCGCTGTTTCTCTCAACCACAGCAAAGTCGCGTAGTTACTTTCCCAAAAAAAAAATCAACTCCTGTCGCAATGGCCTTTCATTTCTGCTTTGCTGTCGCAACATTTACTTTTGCAAAAAATACACTGTAAAAAAAAACAAATTTTCTTGGGGTCCTATTAAATTTTGTAACTAGTAAAACAGGCTTTGAAATTCGATATAAGCGTTTCAAATTTTCCTATTGCATTGTAGGGGAATGTTTTTATAGCTAGGATGAGAAACTCTTTTTCTAAATTCTGCACTGAGCTGGATAAACATGTTTCCATTGCATTGCTTGACAAAGCAACCCTTATCCTATTTAACCCTGAACTGTCTGCATAATAAATTACGGGATCAGTGCATTGAAATGTGTAAGGAAATACACAAGTTAAACCTCAGGGCATTACTTGACTTCCTTTTTCCCGCCCTGTCACCACATGGGGTTTACAATTGTTTTCCGAAACTAAAATCCTTTACAAAGCAAATTATAATGCATCGAAGATTCGTCTGTTTTCGCTCAACTTTTTCTTCCCAAATTTTCTATGTGCAGTCTTTTTCACTTTATTTTTTATTTTATTTTTATGTTTTTTTTGGACAGCTTTCTCATTATTATAACGAGTGTGAGTACTAAAGGTATATCAAAGTATACGAATGAATATCTATGTTTGTATGTGTGTATAATATAACGAGTACTGTTATTGTTATGTGCCTCACGTCTTGAGCCAAAGATTCGCGCTGCGACTGCGCACGATTATGGCACATTTCATAGCTTCAAAGCGCAATGCCAATGCGATGAAAATGACCGACCGCTTCAGCTTGCAGACCGAAACGTGTCAAGTTGCCAGATAGCTTTACAACAATATATACTTATACTGTATATATAAATCTATGTACAAACATATATGCATTTGTATAGTCTGCTTATATGTTGTGGGGTATTACAGACTTACAGACTCGTGCTTAGAGCATAACGTGCGCACATCGTTCGATTAATTTCGTTGCGCCTCGGTAGCTGTGCACTCAACTCAAACATCCGCTCAAAAACACACACACACACATACACCTACAATTCTCGCATACACACACTAATACATATCGTACACCTACTTGATGTACTCGTATAACAGTCAAAAAGAGCAATGTGCGCAGTGTTTTTAACCCTTCTGCCGTAAGCCACAACTGACCAACTGGCAACTGGTAACTGGTAACATCTGTTTTCTTCGAGAACAACAACCTCAAGAGCTCGTGAGCTACTGTCAAATTGAAAGGTCGACTAACAGATACTGTGTAGGAAAAAATAACAAATAGTGTCAGTTGGGATTAACATCTTGTATTTGTATAGTACAAAAATACACAAATACAATTTTTGTGAAATTGATTTGCTTTGAAAAAAATATTATAATAATAAATTCAGTTAATCTTATTATTATTAAAAAAGAGTTATGGGATTTGGAAACAGCTACATGAATAGTAAACAACTCCCAACTCCTAAAATATAAAAAATATTATTATAAGTAAATATCATTTTCGAATAAGAATATTTAAAGCAATTAGCTCAGAAATTTCTAATTTATATTACTATTATATTAAAAAAGGTATTTTAAATTATAAAATAAAAATAGAAGGAAATACAAATTAAAATACGTATTTATTCCGTACAGGAAAATGAACTCAATTTGAATAGCAACTATCGAATCTCATGAGATTATGTCTTTGAATATTTGAATTGTATCATCCCCCATGCTAAGCACTTCACAGGGTAAAACCAGCAAGTGCAAAAAGTGGGTTTTCACTCGCATTTTTTTTTGTTGTTGTGGCTCTCTTGTCTTGTTGCCATGTTTGTAACTGTCTTGAGTTGTTATTGCTGTTTACACCTGTGCCTCGCGATTCGCATTGTTTACATGAAGCAAGCATGTAAATTCTTAACTGCCACGCCCCTATTCTTAACATTTTGAGGGCCACATACCAGTAATAACAAAAGCAACAACCTACACACAGAAATTCAACATACTCATGTATGAACAACACAAAAAATAAACAGAGACTCGCGGCGCGCGGGTTTTTTATTTCATCTGCGTATCAAATAATTGAGCTCAATTGATTTTAATTGAAACTGACAACTCGACGGGTTGCTGCCGTTTGTTGGCGTTGTTGGTGTTGCTTGCCAGTCATTTGAAACAAAAACCATCAACAATGATGGCTGATGATGTGTTTGATGGACTGCGTCGTTTCGAGATGGAATAGGCAAGTAATACCGAAAAAAAACATACAAAAAATTAGTAATATTCAAAAAAGTAATTCTAAATCTATATTTGGCGTTTATTAAAAACAATTGCATTTATTTGAATAGTGATCGGTTAGCACAATTTACTAGAATAGGTTCAAGTTAAGCTTTCATTGATAAGAAATCACTTGGTTATCTGTAGGCAAGTCACGATTTATTTGGATGCTTTCTGACTACTAATGAGACATTTCTAGATGAATGGTCATTGCAAATATAGACATGTCGCCTCTATATAGTAATATTATTTTACTAGATTTGCATGCTGACTAAGTATCTCTTTTTATGTGTGTATGTATCTTTTGCTAGTTGAGCTACATTTTGGCATTCGGGGAAGGTTTTCACTATGACTCATCGTCAACATGTGTCACACAATCTGCACGCTATTGATAAAGAAATTAACTTTTGTCTATGTACAATATATTTTACATATGAATCACAGACAAAAATTTGATATTCATCACAGCAATTTATATGATAATATTTATAATCGTAGTTAAGCAATTACGCGAATGTCAACTAATTGTAACCATACACGACACAAGTATGCAAATTGAACTTGAATATGGAATGTCTCAATATAACAATTTATTATAGTCATCTCTCAAAGCTTTGCTGTAATTATTCCATAAACCATTTTTGTAACATCTTCACTTAATAATTATGCAATATGTAAAACTTAAACTTAGTTTCGCACGTATAAGCTCAACATCTTTTGAACAAATGTTAACTGTTGTATAATATTTATAGTTGTACATTTATTTTTAGTAAATTCATTTTAAATTGCTCTTTAAAATATACTTAATTTCATAGTTGGCTTAAAGGCCAATCGATGAACCCTTTGCGACTTGAAAACCATTTGCCATTATCAAGTAAAGTTCACTTATCCCATGCAAACTATTTATATATATTCCTGTCTATAGATCGCATTTCGATTTCGCCTATAAAATACGTATCTAAACATAGCCCCAATGAAATGCCAGAAAACAAATGAATGCAAGCCGAAAAAACAAGTGAAATAGATTATACTACAAAAGATTTCTACCCCGAATTGTTGGA
This sequence comes from Drosophila albomicans, assembly GCF_009650485.2. Taxonomy (NCBI): domain Eukaryota; kingdom Metazoa; phylum Arthropoda; class Insecta; order Diptera; family Drosophilidae; genus Drosophila; species Drosophila albomicans. The sequence continues at coordinate 8,828,973 of NC_047628.2, read as the reverse complement.
ATATCTATCTTTGCATACAGAAAAATATACATATATTTATATATCTATAGATATGTCTGAATAAATAACCATATTATTTATCCATGCGGTTTATTGTTGTTGCGCATTCCAACTTTCATTCATTTCAATATTCATATTTGTTTATCAATTTCAACGCTTGTGTCTCGTGTCTTCGCCCTGTTCTCGTCTGTTTGAAGTCAACAATTTCTATATGCATAGCCCACACATTTAAGTTGTGCGAAGCTGAATAATAATAATAATCATTAAATTAAACTAAATTGCTAAAATACTCAAATGCTGACGTTTCTTTCTAAATATTTTTTTTTGGCTCACGCTTTCCAGCAGCTGTTTCGCATATTTGTTAATGTGCATTTTATTGTGCTCTTCAGGTTGTTGTTATACTCTATAGCTAAAAGAATGGGGTGAATTTGTTATATGGAAATGATTTCACAATGAAAATATTGATATGAGAAGTCAAATATATATATTTTACATAATAAGTTTGTGTGTTTTTAAATAATGTTTTATTAAATTACAACGATTATGTTTTAATTAATACTTTTATATCCTCTAGCTCATATAATCTTATTGAAAACTTTCTCTAAGTCATTAATATATTCTCTTAAAGTCTTCTGAATCTACTTTGACTCATACTCGTAGTGTTTTACTGTTCTTAATCCACGTACAGAGTATCTTCACGTCAATCAGTGGAGTTAAGCGCTTTACAGTTGTTTCAATTTTGTTTATTTTTGAACATTTGGCATGGTGGCGCTACGAGCTTAAAAAAAAAATAAATAAAAAAAAACCAGAAATAAAAAAACTATTTAGATATGCGGCGTGTGTGTTGGGCAAATTTTTTTGTATTTTATATATTTTTGTTAAGACGTCGCGTCGCCGACGCCGCGCAAAAAACTTTCACTTCCATTAAAAAGTTTTGTGTGTACCTGTGCGCTTGGCAAAAGCCCCAGCAATCTCGACTTTGAGTTTGACTACGACTACGACGTCGTCGTCGTCGTCATCGTTAAATGACATTAGGTTAGGTTTTATAGCTCATAGCCCCGAGCCCCGGCGAAATTCTGCATAAATGTCAAAGTAGAAAATTTACTTGGGCAGCAAATTGAGCGATTTCGCTTTTATTTCCCTCATTTTTTCTATTTGTTTATGCTGCACTATTCGAAATTCACTAATAGAAAGTGCAACTGAGTGACAGTAAACAGAATGTAATGTTTGAAAATGTAAATGTTCTGGGGTTTCAAAAGCATGAAACCTTATCTGTAAACTATAATAAAACCTGTAAGTCTGTTGTGGAATGGATTCAGGTTCATGACAGAGAACAACAATTTAAATTGAAACTTTGCTCTTATATTAAACAAAAATTAAATCTAAAAAAGGTTTCATTATAATTTGAAGATCACTTCTTAAAAGTTTTACAAAATTTATTCGAAATAAATACAGGAAAAATAAATTTACATTTAAAGTGAAAGATCACTTAGAAAGTTCTTAAGGAATATTTATAGTGTTCATAATTCTTTATCGTCTAATTTTACACAAGAGCATGCACAGTTCGTTGTGGATGTTGGAAGCTTTACATTGAAGCGATTTGATTTAGTTGCACCTGTTATGTGACCGGAAGTCGGAGAGCTTAGCAATTACGAGGTATGTCCGTAATGAGAGAGTCGTCTGAATTGTTGGGCCACCATTGCGCATGCTAAAGATAAAAATAAAAGTCCAATACAATGGAAAGCGGCAGTAGCAGCAGAGAGCTCCCACAGTTGACTAATATGCAGCTCCATTTTGACTAATTACAGTGCAACCTTCCTACCAGTGGCAACGTTTTATGTGAGTCAGCAGAGCAGTCGAGTGGTAGTGTTGTGTAGGGCGGGTCGAAAGGGGAGGATGGGGACGGGTGACGGGGGCACAACAGCTCTTTGGCGTCTCTAAAAAGGTTCAACAGATGTAAACAAATCCACATTATGAGTCAGCGAAGCGCGCCAAACAGATCAGATTTCGCAACGCGCAACTGTGGCAAGTGTCAACCGAAGCGTAGATTGATACAATGCTGCTCAAGAGATTAGCAACCAGTAGCTGGCAAGATCGAACCGGAATGATATCAGCCTTGGGGGCTCAATTTGGAAATCTGCGCTCAGTTGAGGAAGAGCTGGAGTGTGTAGAGGCAATGAGATGGGGAAGGGGGCGACCCCATAGATTATTTAACATCATATTTCATATATATGTGTGTGTGTGTGCTGAGCTCCTCGAGCGTTTAATGAAGTGGTCCGCCATTGAAATTGGTCAGTTTAATGACTTTTTATGTGAACTCATTAGTCATTGTCCATGAGAAATGTAGACTGAAAGTGTAATAGCATACATGCGATATATAGTACATTTTAATTACGACGAGTTGCTGCATAAATTGTGAATCATTTGTGGTAGTTGCCTATCACCTAGTCATCGTTTGCTTGGCTGGTAAATAAATTATTATAAATATTCAAATGCCCCGCTCGGTTGCTTTGTGCGCTGTAATTAACTTATTTTTAATATGCTCAATTAACTGGTGACTAAGATCAATTGAATCGCTTCTATTTGTGAATTTACGACTCTGCCTAATAACTCAAAAGCAACAGGAACCACATCCAGTTTCATTCAAATCAGTTAAAATACTCAATAAAAAGAAACCAATGAAATCATAAAGTATCTTCTGAATTGTGTTGATTACGCCGTTAACGTTGCTCCTGGAACTAGTTTCGCAATGTTCGTAAATCAGCTTCAGCCCATTAGCGGCTCCTATAGCTTTTGATAATGAACTGCAGCGACGGACTGCAGTTGGAATTTCTCACGCTGTGCTAAAATTTTATGGTGCTGATCTTTTGTCTGTAACGTGGAAAGCATTAACACTTAATGCACTAGAATCATTGCCAAAGCATTTCCCGGAGTTTTGCGAAAAGACTGTAATCTGCTTTACTTCACGCTTTGCTCTAAGCTCAAGCTCCACCCATTTCCTCTAAGCACAAGACGCGGATCTCCTGCTCGCTCTCTCTTCTCTCTGTCTCTGTCTCGTGGGTATCACGATGGGGGTCACCTATTGTGATGCCCGCTGCTGTATCCCGGTCTCATTAAGATGCACTTGTTGAACGCAGCATGACAGTAGAACTGAGTGAGTGAGTGACTGACTGACTGACAAGTTCCCCCAACCAAGTTAAGCACATTATGCATTCGCCTGTATATTGTGTATATTTTCACAGTCGTAAGTCTTTTATGGTCGACATCATCATCATTTACTACAGCCCATGTTTGTGCTTGTGTGTTTGTGTGTATGCGCTCTAGAAACGCCATTGAGTTGTGACCCAGTTAGTGCCATAAATTAGCACAAGCGTCTGACTGCCAGTTAGGCAGACAACTTAGAACGTTCACTTTGCACTTATTAAATACAAGTATGACTACGAGTATCTCAGCATACTTCTTGCAACGCACACGCAATGCAGCTCAGCTAAGCCGCAGCCTGACAGGCAGTTTTCTTGCTCATACCCTGTACTCATAATGAGTACATAGGGTAGCATATGCTTTACATAGCTTTCCGTTTATCAAATAAAATGTTGAAGTTATTGTTGTCGATACATTGAAAAAGTATAAAAATGAGAATTTATATTTCTTGCTAGCTTCTCATTAGATTACGATCAGAAAATGTTAATTTTCTTTTGTTGAAATGTTCTTTAGTAAGTTTATTCTTTGTGTCGTTTTGTCACGTAATTTCCTCTGCTGTTGTCTATTACTTAGAATCTGAGCAAACGTAAATTAAATAGAAAAAAGAAAATACATTAATGTTGAAATTTGTAATTTATTAGGGTTTTAAATTAGTTTTGTTCTTTTAAATATAAATCCGTGATTATTATAAGCGTGATTTCTCTTAGCACAAATTAGTTAAGAATGAAAACTACTGGTCAAAAATATGTTTATTATTATTTTTAAATTGATCGATCTTTTTGAATGCAATGTCTAATGTAGGTGTCTATAAACAAGAATCTTTTTCAATGAGAGCAAATCAAAACTATAATTTTCTTTAGTCAGGAGTAGGGTATCCTCCAACCCAATAATTTGTGTCTATAGTTCCCCAACTTGTCTCAATTGGGTCAGTCGTGAGAGATAAACTGAATCAAGATCGGAATGAGAGGAAAAAAGTAAAAACGAACTATTAAAAAGCCATCAACTATTGTTCAATATTAAGTAAGTTATTTCATAGCATTAATTAGTGTACGGACGCTGCAAGCGATTGAAATCGCTACCCAAACACACACACACACAGTCACACAACTTCACATACACACACATACACACACTAACGTAGTGCACATGGAGTTTAATTGATTGGAGAAAGTGACGTACATGATTTGGCTGACCGTTCGTTAGGTTTTTTTTTTTTGCCTGGGAAAATGTCTTCATCGAGCCGATGCCAAAGTGCAACGGGCAATCGAATGAAAAAATAAAGTTAACTGCAACTGCAATTGCAACACCCAAAACAAAAACAAAAAACAACTACAACTACAAGAGCTAATCAGTCGAAATGTTGTAAATGTGTGAGATAAAATTCATTTGAGATAGACTCGTAAATTCACCGAAACCGATCGACGTAACGGCAACAGCAATTACGGCAATTGCAGCAACAAATTTGAAATGTACAAGAAAAATCATTGAACAACAGTTAGGGGTACATTGATTACCATACATCGTTGGCAATACATCAGATATATGGGGAAATTATGTTTCTTTCACTTCAGTTGCTCTTATAGAACTTTCCAGAATAAATAAACATATTCTATTACCCAATATATGTACTTAAAGCTACGCCAATATAAATAAATATGATATTATATAAACGAAATTAAATACTCCTAGTAGGTGACTCTCTTTAAATAAACAATCTTGTTGATTCAACACTGCAAAAAGATCAATTAAATCTGTAGAAAACGATGATAAACAATGAGCAATAATTATTATTATGTATAGAGATTGCTACTCTTAAATAAATAAACTTATATTTACAGCACCTTAATAGATAAGAAACCACAAATTACAGATAAAAATGCAGAAAAAAGTCCATTAAATATAATTCAAACCTAAGACAAAATATATATAATTATTCTGCGCAAATGATTCATAATAATAATAATTAATTGTTATTATAGCTGTGATAGACTTCGAGCTGTTATTTACGATATGTGAATGTTTAGCATATTTCTTAATTAGTTTAATACAACATCATGATCATTTTATTTGTATTTTTTGTTAACTATCTTTTCAACTTCTTGAATGGCTTGCACCTTAACTGATATCAAAAACAATCGACCCGATCCGAGGCACTGTCTCGTCTTATAATGGACCGAATGTCAAAGATATCATTAATAATGTTAATCTCACGCGTTGTATTCATGATTTTTATCCATTTCCCGTTTCACTGTACCCCACATACGACACAACGAACCGAACGTATTACAGCTACATTTGGGGCCACCGCATTGATCTATGGGCATTTTTTATGTTTTTCCGTTTATTTTTTTTGTTGTCTATTTCGCTTTTTTGTTGATTGTTTGCTCTGTTGTGTATTCCCAGGCCGTTACCGTTTGTTTTAACCAAATTGTTTATTTTGTTAACTCTTTTATTTTTTTTAATGTGCACTTTTTTCTGTCATTTTGTCGCTTTGTGTCGTTTTCTTTATGCGCTGCATTTTCGGACCGTTAGCGTCAACGTTTTTAATAGTTTGGTTGCATTTGATGAACGTACCCAAGACACCCCACATCTCCCCCTCCCCCTTCCCGGGTCGACACTGCGACTGCGGCTGGCAGTAGTTGGCGCTCGCCGGTGTCCAGTGCCAGTTACCCGCTCTTTGCCCCTCTCTGCCCGTTGCATCATAGTGAAAACTCGTTTCCGTCTCGCTCTGCGATTTCGCCGACGCCAACGGCCATTGCCTGTCTCTTTCTCTATCTCTTTGAGTTGTCTCTGTTGCTGTTGCAAGTTGCCCCCCTTCCCTGCACACACAGCAGCCTCACTGCTCGTTTAATTTATGAAAGTTTAAATGTTGCTTGCATCGGTTGCATTTCGTGTCGCCTCTAAATCAGAACCGCCGCTAGGCAACTCACTTCAGCTTCGGCTTCGATTCCAACTGGTTGCTTATAAATATTTATTGTATCTGCTTATAGATGGGGGATATACTTTCAGAAAGAGATATACAAGTATAGATATATACGTAGTATGTGTTGCATGAAAAGAAATATATTTATATGATTGCTCTGTGTGCTGTGCCACATCCTTAAGCGGCCGTCTGAGCCACTGGCCTTATTCCAAATAAAGGAATTCCAGACACGGCTCACTGCTTTTGACCATAGACAGCAGCTGGCCGAAAGTAGAACGACACGACGGGTCTGGGTAATTGATAAAACACATGCGTGCGCTCTGTTAGAAAGTAAATGCGAACAGACGCTTTAACCAAAAACGAAAAAAAGACGCATTAAATAATTGCATCATTTTATAATTATATCTACTTAAGCTAATTAGGGAAAATAAGTTAATGAATTACATTGGTGCAATTTGCAAAGTCTACTACAATTTTTGGAAAATCTTTTTATTTAAAAATATACAATCTGTTGAAATTCAAATTTAAATAAAGTATAAAAAGTTACTCGTAAAACTTTCTGCAAATATATTATTATTTAACTTAATTTATACCAATTTATTTCGCTCAGTGTATAGCCCTGTTAAGTAGCCGTTGATTTGAGAGTCATGCAAGTATTTTGACTGCTTTGTTGCTACCTTCAATGACGGCTTCCGTCATTATTTTGATACAATCATTACATATACGTGCATATAGAGCCCGAGAAGTGCCCCTATAAAATTTCAAAGAATTATGTACACATTAGAGGTGGGCACGGGCCGGGCTTTTTTTCGTGGCCCGCGGGCTTACACAGGCCCGGAGCGGGTTCGGGCGGGCCCGGGCCTTATAATTAAGATTCGTACGGGCTTCGTGCGGGCCCGGGCCTTAGAAAAAAGGCCCGGCCCGTAAAAACCCGAAATAGGCCCGTAGAAGCCCGAAGTAGGCCTGACAACAATTTTGATTTGATCGAATTAGAACCGCCATTTATCGCATATTAATTGCTTATCGATGCTACTATTGATTTGGTTATATAATATTTTACTTGTTTGCCCACCACTAATTAAAAATTGGCGGCCTATTGTGAAATTACCAAATCTGTGGGCCATGGTTTAAATGAAAAACGCACTAGGCTAAAAGCAAAAATGTAGAAAAAATTTTATTTTTAAATAAAAATATGAATTAATTTGTTTTTCATTAAATACATAACAATATTCAATAAAAATACCTTAATAAATATATATATGTATATATAAATTACATGTCTTTTGAATTTCCTTATATGTGTAAAAAAGTTTCGTGCCGGGCCGGGCCGGGCCTTAGTGAAAAAGTTTCGTGTTCGGCCGGGCCGGGCCTCTCAAAAAAGAGTTTGTTTTCGTGCGGGCCCGGGCCTTAAAATACAGGCCCGCGCCCACCTCTAGTACACATAAACAAATAGCATGAGTAATTGGAAATTTAGAGCTGCCTACGCCAGTCATACTAAAGACACAAAAATCGAAAGCTGAACTTAAAGCTGCCCTGTATTAAATATCACAAGCAAATATGTACATTCAATGTTGTATGTTATTCTAAATTAAAATATAGTATGTGCCTCATGTAAACAATAGTTGACTGCGAGTAAACATTCGTGTTTTTAATCACCATTGGAATCTCGGTCTGTCAGAGGCGATTATTGTCGAGTGTATTATATAGAAGTTCACGGTTTGTGGGTATGAAATAATAAAAATAGTTATTATCAATAGCTTGGGGGTTATTGCTCTTTTCGTAATTATGCAATAATTTACTATAGAAAACACTTTTATTCTATTATCATGCAAAGTGCAACGGTTCGTTAGAAGTTTTTATAGCTACATATATGTACATTATTATAATAGTTTATTGTACTCTGTTGTAACATTTTAAAGTTGCAGTTACAAAAGAAAATTGTTTTACATAAAATTGTTTTACATAAAGCCTTTCTGCAATAAGGCAAGTAAGAATGCTACAGCCCAGTGTGCTTGACTGTGAGATACCCGCTACTCATTTTGAATAAAGGCAATTCATGCCGAAGGATATATTTGGTATATTCATATCATACTGCATTTAAAATATACCAAAGTAGGCATAAGTTTGCGTCCACGTACATACGGTCATGGCTATATCGCCTCGTCTATTGACCCTGATCAAGAATGTATATATTTTATAGGGTTGGGCCAAAGTTATAATTCCCTATAGATAGCGGGTACAAAAAGTTTCTATTGCAAATATAGTTTCTTTTAATTACAAGATGCTTTTATGACGTTACTATGTTAGATCTAATATGGTATTTGTATTATATCATAAGTATGGCTATTTTATGATAGATTTTACGACACAATCAGTTCTTTATGACTGCTTTTAGTAAAGTATTAAACAGCCCATAATCTTGTTAAGTCTTTTCAAGCTGATTTTATTGCACAATCTACAATAAACAAATGATTAGAATCAATAAACTGCTGAGATCCGCCTTTAAATCGAATAGGCTACAAACAATCGGCATATAAATGGTATCTTCGACCCTCAATAGAATGTATTGATTGATTCTTGGAAACCACAAGCATTGCTGATAACATTTTTAAGCAAAACTTATGGCAATAATGTGTGTTTGATGTGCATTGCATACATATTATTGTATTTACTTATGATTATTAAATGCCAGTTGAGGTATTTTCTAGTAGAGAGCTTGCCTAGCCCCTAGAAATGTATGCGAATGACAAATAAGCAAGCTATTTCACATTTTTATTTGCAGATGACTAATCCTGTGTAATTCCGTGCATTTACCATGTCCGAGAAGGTGAGCAGCGCTCTGGCAGCACAGCTGCATGCCCATGCGCTGGCATCCGCCACCAGTGAGCCCAGCAGCAGCAGCTGCCAGCTGCAGCCGGTGTCATCGAATGCGTCCAAGGATGCGGCGCTACAGTTCGAGACGGATGCACCGATTGGTGCGCAATTGCATTTCAAAATTGTGCCAATCGATAGCGGACTTAATTTGAGTCTGGGTAGCAGTTATCAGGAGATGTTTGCGCCCATGAACACATCACAAATCTCAAATGCCTCCACAGAGTCCAGCTGCAGTCCGCCAGCAGTGGCCGTCGGACCAGCACCGCCCAAGCCCAGCAGACACATGGCAGTTCAGCCACTGAATAGCGTAAGAGTGATTCCATAGATATTCCAAAATATTCCTACTAATCTTACTGTTCTTTTAGAAATCCTGTCGCTTTCCCAAGCTGGAGGAGTGCGCACACTTCCATTATGAACGCGTTACAGCTGGGCGCCCTCTCGGTGCAGCTGCTCGACGATAAATCAGAGCAATTGGGCAGCAGCATTGCTTCGCAATCGATTGGCGGTGAATTGGCGCACAGTTCGCTGCGTTCGACAGGCTTCTCGCCGGAGAGCTGCTGGTTCATCATTCGTGTGGCGCCGCAACGTTGCGAACCGTTTCTGATCAAACGCAGCTACGAGAACATGCAAATGCTGGACGAGATGCTGCATCGATGTGTCTATGATCGCAAGATTAGCGGATTGCGCAACATGTGCGAACTGGATGCTGAATCGGAGCTGCAGACCGAACAAGAGGTGGAATATGCGGTGGCCAAGTATCTTGAACGCTTCTCCAAGATTGCCTCCGATTCGCTGACATGCGGCACTATACTCACCTGGTTGCAATTAGACAACAAAGGTCGACGTCTTCCACTCGCCGATGGTGAAACGCAGCGCACGATTAACACGCCAGCGGTGGGAGCCGCGTATGGCGTACGTAGATATCAGGCGCAGGCGCCGGACGAGATTAACATCGAGGTGGGCGATATGATATCAGTGATTGATATGCCCAGTCCGGCCGAATCGATTTGGTGGCGTGGCAAAAAGTCGCATCTACAAAAGTCCCTCTACGAGGTCGGTTTCTTTCCGCAATCGTGTGTGGCCACCATTGGTGATAAGGTGCCGCGAAACTTTCCAATGCCTGCTCCGCTGGTCGGCCATCTGGATGCGTCACCCACAAAGCCGGTGCTGCGCAAGCATGGCAAATTGATTGCCTTCTTTCGCTCTTTCATTTTGTCGCGTCCATCACGAAGACGCCTCAAGCAGAGCGGCATCTACAGGGAGCGTGTGTTCTCCTGTGACCTGTCTGAGCATTTGTTAAACAGCGGCCAAGATATACCCATGGTGCTGAGATCCTGTGCCGAATTCATTGAGAATTATGGCGTCATCGATGGCATTTATCGTCTGTCCGGCATCACATCGAACATTCAGCGATTGCGTCGCGCCTTCGACGAGGAACGTGTGCCGGATCTTGGCAATCCCGAAATGAAGCAGGACATTCATGCGGTTAGTTCGCTACTCAAAATGTACTTCCGTGAGCTGCCCAATCCGCTGTGCACCTATCAACTGTACGACAATTTTGTGGAGGCTATTCAGGTGAAAGCCGATGAGGCCGATGAACGGCTGCGTCTGATGAAGGAGACGGTGCTGAAGCTGCCGCCGCCACATTATCGGTAAGTTTCAGTTGGGACTTAAAACTATCGAAGAAGAGTAGAGTTTGCCAGAGAAATTAGCTGCACAGTTGTAATTTGTTGTAACTTGTAATTTTTTCTCACATTACGAAGCGTCAATAAGTTTTAAAACAGCTTATAATAATGTTCTTGCAAAGTGGTTTAAGAATGAATTTAACGTAAGACTTATTTTCCACACTATTCCATTTGCCACATTTCTTTTATAGCCTTTAAACTTTGCTAAAGAAAACTGTTTATTAAATCTAGTCACTCGATTAAAGTAAGATCAGATTTAAATATTTAATTTTTGTTTTTCAAATGCAGTAGAATTTTGTAATGAATGCTTGGAAATACATACACTATCCATTATTAATTTCTCGTTTAATTTTGACTTGAATTAAGCCAGCTAAACTTCTTCTAAACCTCTGAGTTAAAAAGTGTAAATTTAGTTATTGTACCCACGGCCAAGAAAGTAATTTCTCATGTTGTGCATGTTGCTCTCAAAGATATTCTTATCAAATTTTCAAATCATGTATTTATGCAACTCGGAAATGACCTCGTTCTCGAGTGTCTGGAGATAATTCTGAATTCTATAAGATGATACCCATAATCATGTGATGTATTCAGAAAAATTATTATTGTAGACAACGTTTTTAGCAGATACAAGCTGTTAAAGTTTATTCTCTATTTAATTAAGCTACTAAAATACTTTTGGCATTTCTAATTAATTAGTTTGATTAGTTAGTTGTAGGTGCTTCCAGTTCATAGTAAAGTGAAATGAAATACAATAAAACCCTGTTGCGTGTTCACCCTATTGGTTAAGCTTCTGTCAGTTGGTTGTGCAATCAGCAATCGACAAAGCTGGTTAGCTTCTAAGAAAACATGTATTTATGTTTAGATTCTTTGCTTATCAGCGCAAAACAAAGGCAAGCATTGAAAAACACATTGATTCAAGAGGGCAAAGCGTATAAATAAATTGAAAAGTTAATGCAGACAGCGGCATTAAAAGTCCAGTTGCCTTGTCATTTACAGGGTATTTATTTGTCATCGAGTTGTGACTTGGAATTCCTTAAAGAAGTTCCTCTTTTAATTGTAAACCTTTCTGTCTTGCAGCACATTGAAATACTTGTCGGAGCACTTGCATAAGGTGTCGCAGCATCATGAACGCACCGGAATGACGGACAAGAATCTGGCCATTGTTTGGGCGCCTAATCTGTTGCGTTCGCCAGCGTTGGAGTCTGGAGGCGTGGCCGCTTTGCGTGGCGTCGGCGTACAGGCTGTGGTCACCGAGTACCTGATACGCAACTGTCACAACATCTTCGACGCCCTCGAGGATCACAATGCGCGCCTCAGCATTGTGGGCAACGCCTTGACGAGCGCACAGCCAGCTGGTGAGCTGCGTCTGGAGTCGCTTACCGACTGCGAAAGTTTGCTGGTGGAGCAGCGTGAACAGGATCAATCCCTGGGCCTGGTGGAGCGACCAAAGAGTCTCAGCACAGGCGGCGCAAAGCTAATAAGTCTGGAGGAGGCGCAGGAGCGGCACTCCCGCATCGAATCCAGTACCGATCTGAAACAATCGTTGCCCATCAATATGCTGGCCAGCGGCAGTCACAGCAATAGCAACAGCGGCAACAATGCGGCCTCCAATATTGGCTCTTATATTGAGGTGGGCGGCGGACCATCCAGTCTTCCGGATAAGTATCATACTGTGCTGTCGGTGCCGCGTAGCTGGCAGAAACGCAAGCCGGACAAGACGCCCTCGTGGAAGAGCATATTCACGCGCAGCCAGCGTCAGGGAACAGAGCCGGGTCACAAGCTGATAATCGAGGGCGCTGCGAAGGAGCCAAGTGGCACATCTCGCGTTACCTTTGTGCAGATCTCGCATGCGCATGCCAGCAAGGAGCTGTCGAAACACGACAAACCCAAGTCTATTGAGCTGCTGGAGACAACACGAGATGCACGCGACGCGGCCATGGGCAGCAAACCCATGGAGCTGTGCATACGCTCCAACTCCATTGACAGTTTGCGCACAGTGGGCCATTCGAGGAGCGTGTCGCATGACTCGTACTTTGATCTGTTGCAGTCGCCGCAGCGCGGTCACATGACCACCTGCCCATCGCGTGAACTGTCCGAGCTGGGGCTGAATTTCGATCGTGAGGAACCCGAGATGCGCATCTTCTCCGAGAGCGAGTCGCTGGTCAGTTCACCGCGTGTGGGCAAGGAGAATGTGCCGCCTGCTTCGGGCTGTGCCACACGTCGCATTATGCGCGCTCGTCCCGAGGAGTTCTCCAGCCAGACGAACAGCGTCAATCCCAGCCCCAAGAAGCAGCCGCGTCTCAATCTTCTATCGCCCAGTGCCGCTCGCCAGCTGCCCCCCAGTACATGTGGACAGCCATGTGGCCATGAGCCAGCCGGTGCTGAGAATTGTTGCAAACGCTACAAGTTGGAGGATCAACTATCTGACATACAGTTTATTGACTGCGGCACACCAGAACATCCGATGCCTGTGCAACAGCAATTCGCCAGTGTAGAGGTGCATCCGCCGCCGAAGCCAGCACGTGCCACCCAAGCGCAGCACAACAACACAGCAACGCCAACAGGCTCGTCGGGAAGTGCAGCAGGTAACAATGCAGGCACAGCACGCTATAGTTATCCGTCGGTGCAGCTGGGCGCCAAGCGCAAGGAGCAGCTGGCCGCCAAGGAGCGATTTAGCTATCAGGGCACATTCATGCAGCCCGGCGGTAAGCAGGAATCGAGGCCACACATGCCGTAAGTACTTGCCACAAACCAAATGCTACCATTAACTAATTGAATTCGCATTTACAGCAATGGAAATGGAAGTGTCAATGCCAATGGCAACGTTGCGTTACGTAGCAATCCACGCGTAGAAATTTGCGGCGAGGATCAAACAACGGTTAAGCTATCTGTGACCACACCCACAACGCCAGCACACAGTCCACGCTACTCGCTGCTGCTCTGTGACACGGAGAGCTCGGAGAACAGCTCAGCTGTGAATACGCCACAATACGATATGGAGCCGTTAATGATAACCTCGGCCATGTCTGGCATTTCGGGCGTCTCATCGAACATGCAACAACAGCAGCAGCTGCTGCTGGGCGTCGATGCCTCCAGCAGTTATCTGGGCAGCTCCCACGAGAGTCTGGGTCAGCATGTAAGTCACAAATGAATGCAACGCAATGGTAAACATCAGCTTATACTTATTCTTTAATATAGTTTAATCAGATGCAGGATGTTGAACAACGGGATATGCATGCCTTGAAGCGTGAGTTATCGCTGGATTTGCAGCCATTGCAACCACGTCTGCCCGTGGCAGCCAATCGTGCCGCCACGCTGCCCATAAAGGATCAGCTGCAGGCCAGCTCGCCGAACAACTCCAATTTCACGGACAACACTAGTCAATCGGTGACACCCAGCGAGTTTGGCTATCAGCATCTGCAGCGACAACTGAGCATGCACTCGCTGCTGGCTACCGAGGATGGCTCACCGCTCTACGAGGACTTTGAGCAGACGCCTAGTAATACGCTAACGCCACAGAAGCTGCAGCCGGCTACGCTTATTGGTAGTCCCATAAAATCAACCATTAGCATAACGTACAAGTCGCCGGAGAAGGAAAAGCCACCGTCTAAGCCAGCCCTGCTGCTGGAGACAAACTTTGACGAGAACATTGTCTACGAGCAGGTGAAAATGTTTCGCAATTCGGTGACCGAGGTGAATCAATTGTTGAACGAACGACACAGTCAAAGTCTCAAGCAAATCGATGAGGAGGAGCAACAGCAGCAGCAACAGGATGATGGCGTTCGCCGAGCGGCAGAGATGACACAACAGCTGCTTGAATTGGAGCAGGAGGACGATCGTGAGCGTGAGCAAGAGCAGCTGCTCTATGAGAACATTGAGCTGCGAAAACCGAAAACAGTTTATGAGAATCTACGTGGCGAGGAGATGAAACTCAATACGAATGAACTTGAGCTCGATGTCGAATTGGATTCAGATTTGGAATCAATACCGAAGCAGCCGATTTGTGATAGAATAGAACTCGACAGTCTCGACAGTTTGCCAAGTACTGATCACTTAACCATGGCACACGAACAGCCTAGCAAATCGCCCTCGTTCAGCGTCAAGGAGTTGGCCAACAAGTTCGAGAGCTCCCCAGTTGAGCAGCTGCCCAACTTTGATTTCGGTCAACGTGGTAGCTCGATGAAAAAGCCGAATGAGCTGCAATTACCTGTGCCGACTGCACCAAAACCAGTGATGCCAGCGCCAGTGCCGCTCAAGAAACTCAATAATGCGCAGAAGATAACACGCTCTTGGACGAGAATGCCTTTGTGCGTGAATTTGGTGGCAAGCAATTACAGGATTTGGCCGCTTGCAAATTACCCGAGCTACCGGAGTTGAACAATCGACGCAAGAGCTTTGATTTTACGCGGCCCAAGACACTAAATCCTCCCAAGCGTCTTCCCGGCATGAGCATCACCGAGGAGATATGTCAGCAGCGTAATGAACCGGAGCAGATCATAACCACTCCCACCACCGAGAATCGCATTTCGTTGATACAGCAAAATAACGTGCCACGTGAACAGCAATCCCAAACTCTAAATATGCCTACTGGCGGACGCAAGAATGTCTTGACGGGCGTCATACTCGATCGCGAACGCATCGACAAGATCAAGGAGGAGCGTCGTCAGCAGTTGACACAAAAATACTATGGTGACACGTTGAAGTCGCGCTCCAAGACGGAACTCAACACGGAGGACATCAATTTCCAGGCTTCCGAATCACTGCGCATCAAGTCCAAGTCACGTGGCGATATGCATTCGCTGCAAAAGGACATGGACATGAATCTCAAGCAGTTGGCACGCGCCGGCGCCGGCTCCGAGAGCACTTTGCATCGCTCTAGCGATTATGGAACTCAGCGGGTGCGCAGCATTTCCGATGAGAAGAATCAAAATTGTGATAGCAATATGACTAGCAATGGAGCCAACACCATTAATTTGCCGGTGCACAGCGTCAAAACTGCTGCTCAAAAGTATGCGGCCAACAATACAACAATCGTGACAGCATCCACAGCTACAGTGCCAGGCAAATTCGAGCGTGGAATTGGACGCGAACGCCTCTCCAGAAACTCCATGCCACATGCTACGACCACAGAGAGCGTAAAGTAAGTAGCTGAAACTAATTAAAGAAAGGAATAGAGCCGCATTTGCTTAATAGCTTAAATTTTTTTGTAAACGATTCGACTAATGCATTTACTCTTTTCGTATCTTTGCAGCAACAGAGAAAAGATCTCACCACAATTCTCAATACGCGATGTGACTGCGATGTTCGAATCTCGTTCACAAAATCAATAGGCTTAGACAAATTATCATCCACTACAACATCGAATACCCCAAAAACACAAAAAAAATACAGCAACAATAATAAATTGAAGATTAAGCAGAACGAAGCAGAAGATGGTGGATCGGTCGCGTTATATAATTTATTTAGTTTTTAAATTCTACATATTAAGCGCACTATACAGACAGGATCATGCATGTATGTGAAACACATATACATAAATATACTCGTACATATATATACAATAAATATATATTTATATATATATATATATATATATTGGATACTGGACCAAGCGGTTCCAAAGACATGAAGCAGATTTACGCCGCTGGATGGGGGACGCATCCGATGGATCAGCAAAATTCAATTTTGTTTTAAGTGAATTTCGAGTGAATCATGACTAAAAGACCCAGCGCCAAATGCAAATTGTTATTGCATTGGCCAATTTTAGACGTTAAGTTTTAATTTTGATTAATTTGTAAATGTGTACTTGCATTGAATTGCTCCTGACTTGATTTCGGTTTTGTTTATTCGTGTAATTTGTTTGTTTTGGAATTGATAAAAGTGTAGGAAAGATTATACGATTGAATTAAATTTAAAGTGTAGATTGAAAACAGTAATTTTTCTTATGCTAAAACATTAATTAATTTTAATGCATTTAACGCAGCTTTGAGCGAGTTGCTTTAAGTTTATTAATATTTTACGGTTAATTTATATTTTTAACACAAGTAAGAAAATTACAATAAATTCACTTTAATGAACATATGTTTGATTTTTTGTTTCTTAATAAATATAATATGTAAATAATCAGCTTGCTTGTTCTATTGCTTAATAAACACCATATAAGCTAATTGTATACCTAACATTTGCGTGTGCTTAACAAATTTATTGCTAATTTAAAGAAATTTTTAGTAATGTTTGATATATTTCACAAATTAAACTAATAGAACCCGTGAACCTGGAAACATACTTAAATAGAATAACACCTCGGAAACATAATGGTTGTTAATAGGATAATAATGGTTAAAGTTCGCTATAAAAGGAACAATAAAAACGAGTAATTCATAAAGCTTCTTCTGCTCTTTTGACAGCTCACTAAAATTCATGTTTAATTTAAATGAGTTATTGGTCAATAAATTTGTTAAGCAACGCTTACCACGCAACAAAATAATAAACAATATATTTCTACTGTCCTATATTCTTAATGGCAAACTTTGGCAAAACAATGAAACGAAATTAAAAAAAAAAACTATTTACATTAGAAATAAAAATACATACAAATGCATTAACGTTTGCTAACGGTGCAAAATAATACAAAATTTTATTACTAGATCAATTTCCTCTGAACTAATCGTAAATTTTTATTAATTC
Organism: Drosophila albomicans; assembly: GCF_009650485.2. Classification (NCBI taxonomy): domain Eukaryota; kingdom Metazoa; phylum Arthropoda; class Insecta; order Diptera; family Drosophilidae; genus Drosophila; species Drosophila albomicans. The sequence goes on along the minus strand of NC_047628.2, from coordinate 8,811,603 downwards.
ACTTTGAATGACTTTTGATTTAGTCCTGATATAGCTGCCAAATTTTTACAGAGAGCGTTACTAAAATAAATACAACTAAAATATATACAAAAGGAAATTGATAGATTTGTATTACAAACAATAACTAAATAGAAAGCTTTAAACAAATAAGTTAGCATTTGATATATTTTGATAAAGGTACATAAACAAAACCCACTTAAATTAGTTATGGACAATTCAAATTGTATTCTATAATGACTGACGGCTAAAGCAGAGCAAAGAATCTTGCAAAATGATTAAAACAATACATAATTTGCATATAAATATATATATTTATTATACATACCCAATATTATATGCAAATACAAATATATATATATGTATATTTACTATACGGAAACTACTTCATTATTACATCACAACAAACAATCAAGAAATGCAGCAAAACTTGCAGCTAATCAGATAACAATTTTTATAAGCAGCAACAATAAAAATAAACAAATACTTTAATGAAAATAATTGTTTTTATTGGTATCACTTTCTCATAAACCGATAAGAATGGTTTTTTATCAGCTTAATAGCCGATAGTTTTTCCATACAAAAACAATAATAGCACAGTATTCACGTAATTTTATTTAGATCAGGTAACCAATTTTAGCTTTAATGCGGATTCGAAATGGATCGGCAATAAAATAAAAATTAAAGTTTTGAAATAATTTATTTATTATCATAATTTAAACAAGGTAGCTTATCATTTTTTTTTTTTAAATTAAAGTTTTGACATAATTTATTTATTTTCATAATTTAAACAAGGTAGCTTATTATTTTTATTAGGTTGTTTCTTGCCAAAATCGCCTTTTTATATTAGGATTCTCTATTTTCTTAATTGGAAGAAATCTTTTGTTTGTTGCTAAGTTTTTCAACTGACGTCCTCGGGAGTAATTGGAGATTTTGGAAGAAAGGGTTGTCTTTTTCGCTGTAGAGTGCGTTTCACCGTATCATAACTTATTTCTATTTCCTCTTCTCCATTTGTTTTACTAAATTATTATAAAACGAAACAAAAAATATTAAATTCAATTATGTACATATACATATGTATCAATTTCTGAATAATACATACACACACACCGTCATGTTTTTGAATAAATATACATATGTACCATATATATGTATACTAATTCTTGTATGTATACGTGCATGTATGTGTACTTACCTCGCGAGAACATCATTAAATATTTTTTTGGTGTCGTCGGAATTGGTTTGACACTTCAATTTTATTTGCGACAGCACTTCGATTTTTTTCATTTCTTGGCCTTGTGGTCCATGATTATGCTTAATTTTTTCAGGATTGGAAAAGACGCGAGCCCTATCTGCACTTAAATAAACCCGTGCTCTGCAATCCTTTGAACGACACACATATGCAATATCATTCCATTTTAATTGTTTATTTTTTATGTAAATTTGTTGGTCACTTGGAGTATATAATAATTTAGAGCAACCTGCACGGCTTCCTTCCTTAAACTCAAATTTGATATTGTCCAAATCCATTTTACTCGCTCTTATAAAATCGACAACGCACACTTATTGAAAGCCCGGAATCGATTGATTGCATTTGCAAGCGAAGATCAATGAAAATTTTTCGCACACACTAATTCCGATACCAAGAACTTTGCAATTCTGGCGCGTTCCCACTCATTCATATGAGTGGGTACATACTCATCAGTGCTGCCATCAGGTGTGACCAGATTAAGCAATAATAGTATCGCCTATTTCCACTGCACCCAAAAACCTCGTTTTTTTTCGTTCAGGTCGAATGTTACGTTTGCCCAATGTAAAAACCCATAAGAAAAAAAGTCGGTTCGAACGTAAAAGAACTGAGTGGCAGTGGAAATAGGCTATACTCAACAACAAGAGGCGAAATCAGAACGTATATCGGTAATCGAGCTTGAAAGTGGTTATAGCGCGCTGGAGATATGTCGTTTTTTGTTCAGCGGAGATATGTCACGCGGAGATATGTCGTTACCCCCCGTGAGAACTTCGATTTTGCGTTGAAATTCTTATAAAGATAATCTCGAATTCGCCGTTCGTCCAAGTGTTATACTTCTTTTTCTTTTCAATGCTACTTATATATTTTATGTAATGGCTTGAATATACATATGTAGCTTCGAACGGAGGACGACTTAAGCCTCAGCAAAAAACTTTTTGGAATCGGGCTGCCAACCATCGAGAATACCTTGTGTTCATATAACTGTCTTGACTTAGCTATTCTGCATAATGTCACTTTTCTCTCGAACTGTAAGTTGCGCAACAACTTGTTGTCCCATCTTCATCCGTGAATGGTAAGGGATCGGCACTGATTGAGATATACTCTTTTATATATTTATCATCCGAACAGAATTTACAAAACAAAAAACAAAACAAAACTGGCGACAAGCAGAACACGCATCTTGAGCAGGGTGATGGTGAGAATACGGTGCAACAAGACAAAAATCTGTTAAATTGCTAAAATTAAATACAAACAAGTAAGAAAGCTACAGTCGAGTGTACTCGACTGTGAGATACCCGCTACCCATTTTGAATAAAAGCATTATATTTTGCGGTATATTTCTCAAAATATACCAAATATACTACAAAAATACTAAAAAATATACCAAATTGTATATGTGGTATATCGATATAGTACCGCATTCAAAATATACCATAGACGGCACAATATACCAGATTGTCAGAGAAAGTAACTAAGACCCCCAGTAAAATTCGTAACTCTAGCTTTAAAATTTACGCTTGTTATTCGATTTTTTTGATTTGCGGGGGCGGAAGGGGGCGTGGCAAAAATTTGAAACAAACTTGATCTGCGTGCAAACATAACAAATGCTGTCGAAAAAAAATTATAGCTCTATCTCTTATAGTCTCTGAGATCTAGGTGTTCATACGGACAGACGGACAGACACACAGACGGACAGACGGACATGGCTAGATCGTCTCGGCTGTTGACGCTGATCAAGATTATATATACATTGTAGGGTCGGAGATGCCTCCTTCTACCTGTTACATACATTTCCTGCCGGCACAAAGTTATAATACCCTTCTACCCTATGGGTAGCGGGTATAAAAATAAAGAAATGGGTTGACCAAATATACATACATACATACGAGTATGCATAGCTCTTAGCTCAAACGATTTGTTTATTTTGAAGCTACTGCGGTGAAAAAGATCGACACCTAAACTTTTCATACCCGCTACCCATAGGGTAGAAGGGTATTATAACTTTGTGCCGGCAGGAAATGTATGTAACAGGTAGAAGAAGGCATCTCCGACCCTATAAAGTATATATATTCTTGATCAGCGTCAACAGCCGAGACGACATAGCCATGTCCGTCTGTCCGTCTGTCCGTCCGTCCGTCTGTCCGTATGAACACCTAGATCTCAGAGACTATAAGAGATAGAGCTATAATTTTTTTTCGACAGCATTTGTTATGTTTGCACGCAGATCAATTTTGTTTCAAATTTTTGCCACGCCCACTTCCGCCCCTGCAAATCAAAAAAATCGAATAACAAGCGTAATTTAAAGCTAGAGTTACGAATTTTGGTATATACAGTAATAACAATAGTAGTTATGATCCCTGAAAATTTGGTTGCGATCAGAAGGAAATTGTGGAAGTAATTAAAGAAATACTTTTGTATGGGCAAAAACGCCTACTTACTAGGGTCTGAGTTGGCTGACAATCTGGTATATTGTGCCGTCTATGGTATATTTTGAATGCGGTACTATATCGATACATCACTTATACCATTTGGTATATTTTTTAGTATTTTTGCAGTATATTTGGTATATTTTGAGAATAATACCGCAAAATATATTGTTTTTATTCAAAATGGGTAGCGGGTATCTCACAGTCGAGTACACTCGACTGTAGCTTTCTTACTTGTTAAACTATATTTTAATTGTATTGTGGAAATTCGGTTTTTAGCTTCTTAGATTGACAATCTGACATATTTCGTACTTTTTGGAATATTTTGAATGTAAGAGTATATCGATATAAACAATATAGCCTTCAATATATTTTAGAATTAAGAATATTTTATAAATATTTCCACACCGTTTTGCTTTTATTGAAAATGGGTTGCGGGTATCTCACAGTCGAGCATAATCGACTGTAACTATTTTACTTGTTTTATTTAATGCACGTCACTATACTATGGCTGCTTTCTGATTTTATGATCTGATCTTTATGCGGATCATTCTATTTGCAATGAAAATGTACAACTTCCACCACTCCTTCTAGACAATAATTTAAATAAAATCTGCAAATTATTTAATAGTTTACTATGCTACACATGTAGGCGTTTTTAAATTGTTTTTGTTATAACCTGTTGCAAAACATAAGAATTACAGAAAATACGATATTGCATGCATTATTTTGTTTATATATTTTACATATATACATATTATATATATTTTTCTATACACTTTATGAAGTTGCTTCTATTTATTAATATAAAAATTTTAATTAAAAAATAATTTTAAAACTAAAACTTAAAATTAATGCCAAATTTACTATTTCTATAATTTAAGGAATTAATGAAAATACACTGAATTTGTATTATAACCATATTATTAAGATAAGATTACAATATGTAGCATCAATGCGGTTTAGCATTATCAACGCACATGTAAATAAATAATTAAACGCGTGTGCTCAAGTATTGACTAACTTCATCTGTGTATTTACAATGAAGTCTAATCTACTTGATTTATTTATTTATATTAGTAGAATAAATTAAGGTCGAACTTCAGGATTTTAAATAGCTCATCTCTCCCCAAAATCGCTTTTTTTCTATCGGGATTCTTTGATTCTTCGATCAAAATGCGATAGACGTGTTTTGTTTTGTCGCTTAGACTTTCGACTGATTTATCCATTAAACTCACAAATTCCTTCACGTTATGCTTGCCTTTGTCGCTAAAGGTTTTAAAAATAATATCAAATTCGCCGTTCGTCCAATCATTATACTCCTTTTTCTTTTCAATGCTTTCTTCGGAATTATATATTTTAGATAATGATTTGATTAAATCTTTAATAGTAGATTCGATGGGAGGACGACTTAGCGCCTCAGCAGAAAACTTTTTCGAATCGGGCTGCCAAGCATCGAGAATAGTTTGTGCCCATATAAGTGTCTTGTTCTCAGCAATCTTATGGTCCACAATTGACTTAACTATTTTGTATAATGTCACTTCTCTCTCGAACTTAAACTCACTCAACGACTTGGTGTCCCAAGCTATCAATTTTCGAACAATCTCCTTATCCTCATCCGTGAATGGTGTGTCATCTTCATAATCTTCATTTGCAAAAGAATTTTCCCAACAAAATGTATATAGCACAATAAGAAAACTGGCGACAAGCAGAAGACGCATCTTGTAACAAAATTTTTAAACGACTGAAATAACCATCAATGATTCGTTCCGTTTTATACGTTTTTCGCATCTTCCAGCTTTCACATTAATGTCGTAGGTATTTGGCTCTAAAATCGATTATATTTTAAAGCAGGGTGATAGAAAGAATAGAGAGCTACAAAAACCTGTTTACATTGTCAAAATTTACAAAAAAAAAAAAACAAATAAGAAAGCTACAGTTGAGTGTGCTCGACTGTGAGGTACCCGTTGCCCATTTTGAATAGAAAATATTCTGGTATTATTTTCAAAATATACCAAAGATACAAATGTACTAAAAATATACCAAATGGTATATTTGTTATATCGATACAGTACCACATTGAAAATATACCATAGACGGCACAATATACCAGATTGTCGGCCAACACAACACAGACCCCTAGTAAGTAGGCGTTTTTGCCCATAAAAAAGTATTTCTTTAATAACTTCCACAATTTTTATCTGATCGCAATCAAATTTTCAGGAATCATAAATACTATAGTTATTATTGTGTACATCAAAATTTTTTAAAATTACGGTTTTTATTCGATTTTGAACTGCTGAGGCGGCAAACATAACAAATGCTGTCGAAAATTATTGCTCTATCTCTTATAGTCTCTGAGATCTAGGTGTTCATATGGACAGACGGACATGGCTAGATCGTCTCGGCTATTAATGCTGAACAATAATATATATATAGTACTTTATAGGGTCGGAGATGCCTCCTTCTAAGTACACAATTATTTTATGTGAATCAGAAATGTACCTCAATAATATTGAGTCAATATTGAATAATTAAGATTAAGAAATATTTTATTAATGAAATCCGTATTAAGCGATTCGGTACAAAATGTTAAAATAAAATTAGATCACACCATATATTTCGACATTTTTTTATAGACCGATTAAAATTAACATTTATTATTTATTCATAATCGTTTTAATTTACGGAAGAGTCTGAATTTGCCAGTAAGAGTATTAGCTTTTACAATGGATCTGCGGTAATAATCTTGTGTTTGATTGCTTAGATTTTTTACTAACTTATTCATTAGGTCCTCAAATTCTTTCACAGAAGCCTTTAGCCTGTTATGATAAGCGTTAAAGATATTTTCAAACTCGCCGTTTGTCCAAGTATTGAACATATTTCTTTTTTCAGTATTTGTTTTTGATAGATATATAGAATAGAATCGTAGAAATATATAAGGACTTTTAGAAAACTCCACACGACGTTGGTCTAAAGCATGTTCAGCAAGTTGCCTGACATCGGGATCAAACTCATTGACCAATACTTTCGCCCATTCAAGAAACTCTTTGTCAGCAATCTTGCGGACCATAATTGACTTCGCCAATGTGTATAAGATCTCATTGCGCTCCAGTCTTAAATGGTGTGTCTCATATTTATGCCATGCTTTCAATTTTCCAATTATCTCCTTATCTCCATCGGTTAAAGGTGGTGATTCGATGTTATATGCATTTAGAAAGCAATTTTCACAACAAAGAGTATAAAGAACAATAACAAAACTGGTGACAAGTAAGAGACGCATCTCGTGGCAAAATTTATAAACTGGACTGATAATCAATGAATCGGTCCGATTTATACTTTTTTGGGTTCTTGCCACATGCCGTATTTAAATATGCATACAAATATGAATCACCATTTCTGAAGAATACCGGCGAAAGATCATTAAACTTAGATAATATTCTTGAGCACTGTGATGGTGTGAGTTACGAGGAACTTAAACCAGTTTTACTTGTCAGACTGTGATCATAATTGGAAAAAAAATGAATTGATTACAAATTTAGCTTTGTTTACAACTCAGACGAATTGTTTAGATTAAACCTGCTTTACGAGCGAGAATCGACTGTATTTAAATTGAATTAATGGAATTAAAATCAACTTTTAATGAGCTTAATACCGCCCAAAAAATGGCAAGTTCTTAAGTACGTGGTATATGTTTTATGACTTAAACGAAAATTCGTCCTTAAAATTAGGTTTATTGTTGATATGCGAAGGAGATCCTGCGGTGGTATTTCTTCAGCAGTCACTACTTTTTTTTTAGTTGAACCAGTAAAGCCATAAAATACCATAATACACATTAGGGTAACCTCATTCAGGCCAAACCTCATACTCATTAGGTTTGTAGACTCTACATAGGACTGAAAAGCAAAGAAATACTTCAAATAAAATGTAGCCTACTTAAGGGAACGAATTCTTGGAATCCTTCGGTTATGATTTCCAAGTAGTTCAAGTTTGCCTTCTGGCTTACCCTTGTGGTTGAGTTGTTTAATTCACTCTGGCTTCTTCTCATATGTCGAATAAATCTTTCGCCTTTTACTAAAGATTTCCGTGGAAAGGAGCACTCTAATGAGTCTAGATAATTTTTTAGGGGTGCCTGGCGATGATCATTGCCGGGCCAATTAATAATGCATTTTCATATTTAAGTAGATATATTTAAATTGCAGTATTGTGATTTCCAAGTTTTTTATGTATTTCATACTTATGCTAAACCTGAAATTTCCTGATTATCATCAAACGTTTATAGTTATAGTAATTGCAAATCTATAATTCATCTATTTTACTTTTGTATACCTAAAAAATTTTGACAGACAGACGGGTACACGGACAATATGGGATATTTCATATTTTGGCCAAATAATGTTTCCTTTATTTCGAAGCATCAATTTTTGCAATTCACATTTATGGAAAACAAACACTTGAATTTAAACTCAACTATGACATAACGCTATCAAAATTCTTTTCAAGCACTAATACCTTAGCTTTAGCTCGCTTAGAGTAATTCATCATATCCTTAAATTTTCTCAAAACATGATCTTGTTTTGAAATTATTGAAAGCATTTCATTACACTCGGGTTCGGGATCAAAATCTCTTGAAAATTCTTTGCTTATTCCTTTATTTTTAGGAACTTATGGACTCGCAAGAGACGCAGTTTTATGAGCAACTGACATAATTGCATAGGTATCATTCCGTTTTAAACGTTTGGAGTATCTCCGTTTTCACATTAATGACGTATGTACATTGTACATCACACTTCGATTACATTTTTGACCAAATTTAAATTTATTAAAAGAAATGGCCTAAATCATTTAAATATCTTGCAGCCTTCACATTTGTCTGAGATACAATTAATTACATATGCAAATGAGTTCGTCAAAATTTCTTAACTGTTTATATTTTAATAATGTTTATTATACTCTTTAACGTTAAGATAATTTTACAGCCAAGTTTTTCAAAGTATTGTAGAATATTTAGATTCCGTATGTTTGTTTTGCGACTGATTTTCGCTCTCCACCTTTCGTGCTACTACCACAAACCATGCAAAAAAAAAATTAATAATGAGAATGAGAGTAAAACTAAGAGAGTAATAATAAAAGTGTATCTATCGTTAAGAGAACAACCACGACAACAACGAAGAGAGTGTAAAGTTTATGTTTGCCTATGTACAATATTTTTAAAGTGCGGATTTCCAAGGGAACTACTGTACAGTATAAACAACATAGGTATATATTTTAAACATCCCCGGGAATTCTTCATTAAAAATCTGCAAATTATACACAAAATCAAAAACTGTAATGATTTATTTTGGTATAAATATGTCGGAATCAAAATTTTGAAATTTATAACTATAGACTGTTATAAAATTGCATAATTAATCTGTTGAAGGTAAGAAAAAATACGGTACCATGACATTTCGAATCCTGCGTACAAAAATTCCCAACTGGTTCTAGCACACTGTAAATGATGTGATAAGAGTAGACCTTATTAAGGTTATCGCTTCTCGGCCTTATGGCTAAGATCAAAGTGTAGTATCTGTTCTTATCAGCTTAACATCTGATAGTTTCTCCATTGGAGAACAACAAATGTTAAACTGATTTTTGGAATCAGACGGAGTGCTAGGAGCTTGCTCCACCTCTGTCACGGGTTGGCCCGGTATTGCAGTACCGCCGGGATTCGGCCCAACTAATTAATAAATTAAACTAATAAGTTAAGGTTGCAATATTATCCAATCCCATCCTAATTACAAGTAAGAAAGATTTGGTTAAATCGTTAACAAATTAACACAATTATTTTATGTGAATCAGAATTGTACCTCAATATTGAATAATTAAGAAACATAATAAGTTGATTAAGGAATATTTTATTAATCAAATCCGTATTAAGCGATACAGTACAAAATGTAAAAATAAAATTAGATCACACCATATATTTCGACATTTTGTATAGACCGATTAAAATTAACATTTATTATTTATTCAGAATCGTTCACAAATTTATTGTAGAGTCTGAATTTGCCTTTAAGGGACTTTTTCTTATCTGAAGTATTAGCTTTTACAATTGAGTCGTGGTAATAATCTTTTGTTTGATTGCTTAGATTTTTTTACTGACTTATTCATAAGGTCCTTAAATTCTTTCACAGAAGCCTCGAACCTGTTATGATAAGGGTCAAAGATATTCTCGAACTCGCCGTTTGTCCAAGTATTTAACATATTTCTATCTTCAGTGATTGTCTTTGATAGATATATAGAATAGAAGCGTTGGAATATAACAGCATTTCTTAACGAGTAAAAAGCAAATTGCTTGACATCGGAATCAAACTCATTGACAAATACTTTTGACCATTCAAGAATATTTTTGTCAGCAGTCTCGCGGACCATAAATGACTTCGCCAATGTGTATAAGATCTCATTGCGCTCCTGTCTTAAATGGTGTGTCTCATCGTTATACCATACTTTCAAATTTTCCAATTATCTCCTTATCTCCATCGGTTAAAGGTGGTGATTCGATGTTATATGCATTTAGAAAGCAATTTTCACAACGAAGAGTATAAAGAACAATAATAAAACTGGTGACAAGTAAGAGACGCATCTCGTGGCAAAATTCATAAACTGGAGTGATATCCAATGAATCGGTCCGATTTATACTTTTTTGGAGTCTTGCCACATGCCGTATTTAAATATGCATATGAATCATCATTTCTGAAGAATATCGGCCAAAGATCATTAAACTTAGATAATATTCTTGAGGAGGGTGATGGTGTGAGTTAGGAGGAACTTAAACCAGTTTTACTTGTCAGACTGTGATCAAAATTGGAAAAAAATGAATTGATTACAAATTTAGCTTTGTTTACAACTCAGACGAATTGTTTAGATTAAACCTGCTTTACGAGCGAGAATCGACTGTATTTAAATTGAATTAATGGAAATGAAATCAACTTTTAATGAGCTTAATACCGCCCAAAAAATGGCAAGTTCTTAAGTACGTGGTATATGTTTTATGACTTAAACGAAAATTCATCTTTAAAATTAGGTTTATTGTTGATATGCGAAGTTAGGAGATCTTGCGGTGGCATTTCTTCAGCAGTCTCTACATTTTTATACCCGCTACCTATATGGTAGAAGGGTATTATAACTTTGTGCCGGCAGGAAATGTATGTAACAGGTAGAAGGAGGCATCTCTGACCCTATAAAGTATATATATTCTTGATCAGCGTCAACAGCCGAGACGATCTAGCCATGTCCGTCTGTGTGTCTGTCTGTCCGTCCGTATGAACACCTAGTTCTCAGAGACTATAAGAGATAGCGCTATAATTTTCGACAGCATTTGTTATGTTTGCACGCAGATCATGTTTGTTTCAAATTTTTGCCACGCCCACTTCCGACCCGCAAATTAATAAAATCGAATAACAAGCTTACTTTTCAATCTACATCGAATTTTGGTGTATACAATAATAACTATAGTATTTATGATTTCTGAAAATTTGATTGCGATCAGATAAAAATTGTGGAAGTTATTAAAGAAATCCTTTTTTATGGGCAAAAACGCCTACTTACTAGGGGTCTGTGTTGCGTTGGCCGACAATCTGGTATATTGTGCCGTCTATGGTATATTTTGAATGTGGTACTATATCGATATAACAAATATACCATTTGGTATATTTTTTAGTACATTTGTATTTTTGTATATTTTGTAAAAATACCGCAATATTTTGCTTTTATTCAAAATGGGTATAGGGTATCTCACAGTCGAGTACACTCGACTGTAACTTTCTTACTTGTTTTTAGTTGAACCAGTAAAGCCGTAAAATACCATAACACACTTTAGGGTAAACTCATTCAGGCCAATCCTCATACTCATTAAATTCGTAGTCTCTACATATGACTGAAAAACAAAGAAATACTTCAAATAAAATGTAGCCTACCTTAAGGAACGAACTCTTTGAATCCTTGGGTTATAATTTCCAAGTAGTTCAAGTTTTCCAACTGGCCTACCCTTGTGGTTGAGTTGTTACATTCACTCTGGCTTCTTCTCATATGTCGAATAAATCTTTCGCCTTTTACTAAAGATTTCCGTGGAAAGGAGCACTCTAATGAGTCTAGATAATTTTTTAGGGGTGCCTGGCGATGATCATTGCCGGGCCAATTAATAATGCATTGTCATATTTAAGTAGATATATTTAATTTGCAGTATTGTTATTTCCAAGTTTTTTATGTATTTCATACTTATGCTAAACCTGAAATTTCCTGAATATCATCAAACGTTAATAGTTATAGTAATTGCAAATCTATAATTCATCTATTTTACTTTTGTACACCTGAAAAATATTGACAGACGGACAATACGGGATATATCATATTTTGATATTAATATGTTGGAATCAACAATTTGAAATTCATAACTTTAAGTGTTATAAAATTACAAAATTAATCTGTTGGAGGCAAGAAAAAATGTGGTATCATGACATTTTGAATCCTGCGTATAAAAATTCCCAACTGGTTCTAGCACACTGTAAATGATGTGATGAGGGTAGACCACATTAAAGTTATCGCTTCTCGGCCTTATGGCTAAGATCAAAGTGTAGTATCTGTTCTTATCAGCTTAACATCTGATAGTTTCTCCATTGGAGAACAACAAATGTTAAACTGATTTTTAGAATCAGACGGAGTGCTAGGAGCTTGCTCCACCTCTGTCACGGGTTGGCCCGGTATTGCAGTACCGCCGGGATTCGGCCCAACTAATTAATAAATTAAACTCATTTAAGGTTGCAATATCCAATCCCATCCTAATTACAACTTAGAAAAATTTGGTTAAATCGGTAACAAATAGGGAAATAAATGGTTACACTTTATTACACAATTATTTTTTGTGTATCAGAGACGTACCTCAGTATTGAATAATTAAGCAACATAATAAGTTGATTAAGGAATATTTTATTAATCAAATCCGTATTAAGCGATACAGTACAAAATGTTAAAATAAAATTAGATCACACCATATATTTCGACATTTTTGTATAGACCGATTAAAATTAACATTTATTATTTATTCAAAATCGTTTACTAATTTACGCAAGAGTCTGATTTTGCCTTTAAGGGACTTTTTCTTATCTGGAGTATTAGCTTTTACAATTGATCTGCGGTAATAATCTTTTGTTTGATTGCTTAGATTTTTTACTGACTTATTCATTAGGTCCTCAAATTCTTTCACAGAAGCCTCTAGCCTGTTATGATAAGCGTTAAAGATATTCTCGAATTCGCCGTTTGTCCAAGTATTGAACATATTTCTTTTTTCAGTGCTTGTCTTTGATAAATATATAGAATAGAATCGTTTGAATATATATGCACTTTTAAAAGACTCCACACGACGTTGGTCTAAAGCATGTTCAGCAAGTTGCCTGACATCGGGATCAAACTCATTGACCAATACTTTTGCCCATTCAAGAAACTTTTTGTCAGCAATCTGTCGGACCATAATTGACTTCGCCAATGTGTATAAGGTCTCATTGCGCTCCAGTCTTAAATGGTGTGTCTCTTCGTTATACCATGCTTTCAATTTTCCAATTATCTCCTTATCTCCATCGGTTAAAGGTGGTGAATCGATGTTATATGCACTTAGAAAGCAATTTTCACAAAAAAGTGTATAAAGAACAATAACAAAACTGGTGACAAGTAAGAGACGCATCTCGTGGCAAAATTTATAAACTGGACTGATAATCAATGAATCGGTCCGATTTATACTTTTTTGGAGTCATGCCACATGCCGTATTTAAATATGCATACAAATATGAATCACCATTTCTGAAGAATACCGGCGAAAGATCATTAAACTTAGATAATATTCTTGAGCACTGTGATGGTGTGAGTTACGAGGAACTTAAACCAGTTTTACTTGTCAGACTGTGATCAAAATTGGAAAAAAAATGAATTGATTACAAATTTAGCTTTGTTTACAACTCAGACGAATTGTTTAGATTAAACCTGCTTTACGAGCAAGAGTCGACTGTATTTAATTTAATTAAAAGAATTAAAAACAATTTTTAATAATCTTAATACCGCAAAAAAAAAAACATTGTCAAGTTATAAAGTATGGGGTATATATTTTATGTTTTAACCAAAAATTCAGCTTCTAAATTAGGTTTATTTTTGGAGATCATGCGGTGGCATTTTTTAGCAGTCTCTACTTTTTTTTTTAGTTGAACCAGTAAAGCCATAAAATACCATAACACACATTAGGGTAAACTCATTCAGGCCAAACCACATACTCATTAAGGACGTAGGACTGAAAAGTAGAGAAATTCTTCAAATTAAATGTAGTCTACCTTAAGGAACGAAACATAATCTTGTTTTCAAATACTTTCAATATACACTCGGGTTCGGGATCAAAATCTCTTGAAAATTCTTTGCTTATTCCTTTATCCTTCAGGACCTTATGGACTCGCAAAAGACGCAGTTTTATGAGCAACTGACATAATTGCATAGGTATCATTCCGTTTTATACGTTTGGAGTATCTCTGTTTTCACATTAATGACGTATGTACATCACACGTTGATTACATTTTTGACCAAATTTAAATTTATTAAAAGAAATGGCCTAAGTCATTTCAATATCTTGCAGCCTTCACATTTGTCTAAGATACAATTAATTACATATGCATATGAGTTCGTCAAAATTTCTTAACTCTTTCTATTTGTATAATGTTTATTTCACTCTTTAACGTTAAGACAATTTTACAGCTAAGTTTTTCTAAGTATTGTAGAATATTTAGATTCCGTATGTTTGTTTTGTGACTGATTTTCGCTCTCCACCTTTCGTGCTACTACCACAAACAATGCAAAAAAAAAAATTAATAATGAGAATGAGAGTAAAACTAAGAGAGTAATAATAAAAGTGTATCTATCGTTAAGAGAGCAACCACAACAACAACGAAGAGAGTGTAAAGTTTATGTTTGCCTAGGTGCAATATTTTTGAAGTGCGGATTTTCAAGGTAACTACTGTACAGTATAAACAGCATATGTATATATTTTAAACATCCCCGAGAATTCTTCATTAAAAATCTGCAAATTATATGTATAAAATCACGCACAAAATCAAAAACTGTAATGATTTATTTTGGTATTAATATGTCGGAATCAACATTTTGAAATTCATAACTTTAAGTGTTATAAAATTACAAGATTAATCTGTTGGAGGTAAGGAAAAATGCGGTACCAAGACATTTTGAATCCTGCGTACAAAAATTCCCAACTGGTTCTAGCACACTGTAAATGATGTGATAAGAGTAGACCTTATTAAAGTTATCGCTTCTCGGCCTTATGGCTAAGATCAAAGTGTAGTATCTGTTCTTATCAGCTTAACATCTGATAGTTTCTCCATTGGAGAACAACAAATGTTAAACTGATTTTTGGAATCAGACGGAGTGCTAGGAGCTTGCTCCACCTCTGCCACGGGTTGGCCCGGTATTGCAGTACCGCCGGGATTCGGCCCAACTAATTGATAAATCTCACAAATTAAAGGACGCGTTCTATATCTCCTCCTTCTTCTCGACTACAGACTTGCTGTGAGGGAAAAAGCACATCACGTGAGAAATTTAATTTGATTAAATTGCCACAGAAACACTCTGCGGGGCAGTTTTCAATGAGAACAATGTCGACCTTATCGCCTTACAATCATTTGCAACGACGTCGACAGTAGTCAGGTAGAACAGGCTACTTAACGGTGCCAGTGGAAGGACAGAATAAGCAACACAGATCTGAGTTGAAGCGAGGTTGTCGTGACTCCTGAGTTTGTGCATATGGATGGATATGCGGGATATGCAATAAAAATGATTTTCTCTCTCATATAAGTGTGAAAAGGTTTATATCCTGCAGCGTATCTCATTCCCAATTTCATTGCCATTCTTATCCTCGCTGTTCGGTGCTTGGGTTGATTCACGCTGATAGGGCACGTGTCGCCAATTATTGAGAATAAACATGAAAAGCTTCAACTCCTCGTCATGGATCAATGAGATGACTTCTTGTTGTGTTCAACAAAATCGAATCATTTGAACAGGACTTTCAATTTTATGTTTCAGAACATAACCGATTTTACAATATAAGGAATCTATAAGAATTTCGTTGATTGCTTTAGTAATATAGAATATTTACGTAGTTCACATACAAAAATTGAATCATTTAATAAAGTATCGGTTTTAAATATTTTTATTATAGATAGGTTAATTTTCTTATTAAATTTGACTATTATAATATAAACATATTTTACATTTACTCAATGCAAACTCGAAGATGAGCAAAAGTTCTGTTTTTAACATTTCTACTGCAAGTTTTGTTTTGATACATTTTCTTAAAGAGAGTCTGTGTGCATTGATACTCGCAGCTTAATATCTCGTGTAATATCCAAATAATATAAAAAATATATAAAAGAAACTGTGCAATAGCTAATAACGGTAAATGTCTTATCAGCTCATCAATTTCTAGTTCTGTCGCGTGCGATAGTGAAAAAGAGCATTTGTTATGAGTGCATCTAAAGAATTTGTCCAGTAAGCATGCAAAATTGTGTCCAAACACATATTTTGCTACAAAATTTAATAAAATAAAATTTGGTTAAGTATAAGCACTGCTTAATTTAAAAAAATTTTTCAAAGTTTGTCGCGTGCGACATGGTAGGTAATTTTTTTTTTATGTTTTTTGATAAATACTTTTTATTTAATGTAAACGAATGAAGTCAAGAAAAAAAAGCAAATTACACTGTAAACAGTGGAGAGAAAATATAAAAAATGATGGAACAAAAATCCAAAAGTAAGACACCCGCTACCCATTTTGCAGTATTATTCTGAAAATTTACAGGAAATACTAAAAATATATCACATGGTATATTCGGTATATCTATATAACCCATTTAAAATATACCATGAACGGCATAGTATAATAAACAAACCCGGTATGGAAGAAATAAAATATCAAAGGAAAACCAATCATCCGAAAACTAGAATTTTAATAAATTTGTATTTATTTTTCATTATTTGATACTACTTATTTCCGCTTTGTGTCATATTATGTAAGTCGTTCTGTAACGTCAACTTTCATGTGAATTTGAAAGTCTGTCTTGGTGATTTTCTTTAAAAATTATCATTTCTTTTTTCACCCCTAAACAGCTGTTCGCGTGATGCAGTTTTGGTGAGAACACTTGCATCACTTGCACTTGGTTCGAAACAGAGTATATTTCCATCGATACCGCACTTTTTTCAATATAGTCAATGTATTCTTAATCAGTACGGCTCCACAGCCACTTACAGACCCGACATAAATATGTGCTAATATCGATTAAATATATTACTAAGCGGCCCAGCAACAATCATCGCCAGGCACTCAAAAAATTATTTTAGACTCATTAGAGTGCTCCTCTCCACGGAAATCTTTAGTAAAAGGCGAAAGATTTATTCGACAACTGAAGAGAAGCCAGAGTGTGGACAATAGTCCATTCATTGGCATTGTTCCTGAGATGATGCCAAAACTGTTTGGGAATTATACGTCAAACGTTATTGAAATTACGCCATAAAGTCGGCAACAAACTATATCCAACGGTCCTGATAAACATATTGATAATTTATAAAATAAACGGACTATCCATTTGTCACAAGTCCAATTTCATAAATGTTAATTGCATAATTTAGTTTTATTTGGTATTTCATTTTCCCGATTCTGGAAAATTTGATTTAACATATTATTTTATTTACTGATAATGTAGTGGCAAAATTCGAAAATTTTGTTTGAATACAACGTATTTTTTAAGTCCAACAAGAAGTCATCTGATTAAGAAGCTGAAGCGTTTCATGTTTATTATCAATAATTGCGAACACGTGCTTTATCAACGTCAATCAACCCAAACACAGAGGCAGACTCATCGACGGATGAGGACAAAAAGGGAGAGTGGCAATGAAATTGGGAATGAGATGCGCTGCAGGATGTAAACCTTTTCACACTTATATGAGAGAGCACATAATTTTTATTGCATTCAAAGAACTACCCGCATATCCATCCATATGCAAAAACTCAGGAGTCACGACAACCTCTCATCAACTCTACCTTGTAGTGAGATCTGAGTTGCTTGTTGTGTCCTTCCACTGGCACCGTTAAGTAGCCTGTTCTACCGACTGCCGACGTCGTTGCAAGTGATTGTAAGGCGATAAGGTCGACATTGTCCTCATTGAAAACTGCCCCGCAGAGTGTTTCTGTGGCAATTTAATCAAATTAAATTTCTCACGTGATGTGCTTTTTTCCCTCACAGCAAGTCTGTAGTCGAGAAGAAGTTCTTTAATTTGTGAGATTTATTAATTAGTTGGGCCGAATCCCGGCGGTACTGCAATACCGGGCCAACCCGTGACAGAGGTGGAGCAAGCTCCTAGCACTCCGTCTGATTCCAAAAATCAGTTTAACATTTGTTGTTCTCCAATGGAGAAACTATCAGATGTTAAGCTGATAAGAACAGATACTACACTTTGATCTTAGCCATAAGGCCGAGAAGCGATAACTTTAATATCGACAATACCAATAACTGCATGCATTGTAAGCCAAAACTACTTGAGAATTAGAAGAGCACACAAGTATAAAATATACTCTGAGCCTACCTGGTTGAAAATGGTTGCCTTCTTTAGGGCTCATCTGTTTATTCTGTCATCAAATTCTTTTTACATATTGAAATGTATGTCTTTTAAAGGAATGAAATTTAGCACGGATTAAAATCTTTAGATTGACGATCAAAAAAAGTTTCTTATCATTATATTTATCATTATATATATTTAAACTCTACGCTTCGATCGAATTATTATTTAAATACACTATACTTTCAGTATCGGTAATCCAGGATTCACTAAAATATCAAGCATATACTTGTCCCGCCCCGAATTCCATAGAATTATCAGTAATGCATTCGGTAAATCAAATTTTATAACAATTACTAGCTGCAAATTAAATCAAATAACAGACTAGGCAGACGAATCAAACAAATAGTATATCAAAATAACAAAATGTCAAATGGTTGGTTTTAAGGGATTGCGACTGGGCTTGGCTTGGGAACTGATAAAATCATTGAAAATGCCAGCAAATTACAAACTGCCCCCTCATTGAAATCATGAAATCATCGTGTGCACATATTTCGATGTAATTTAATATGTGGCACGCGTTTGGGAAACTTCATTTTTTTCTTGCTGTTTGTTGTTGTTTGCAGGATATGCTCAATGCTTTGGTTGTCGACTCTCGGCACTCGGCTCAATTGTTGCCAATGAGAGCAATTGTGTTGAGTTTGTTGCAAGGCAATGGATGACCGGGGTAGACGAGGGGAAATGCTGGCAAACTGGTAATTGCATTTGTTAGTGCTCTAATTGTTTTGGGGCAGGAGAATGCAAAAGGTTACTATGCCTAGGATAACAACAAGAGGCTTTTAATAAGCATTTCCCTTGCTCTCTCGCTCAAACTGAAAAGTGCCTCGGAACGTGCTAAAAACTTTGAATCCTGCGAGAGGGCGGACAAATGATTGCTCTCACCCAGCGATTAATTGACTTCAGTCTTGAACTCTGCAGCGGGTTAATAATACAGAACCTACAATTAAGCTGACAGCAAATTGTTGATTTTCGTAATGTAATTATACAGATGAAACTCAAGAGTGATTTTATATGGTGATTACGAATTTGTTTTCCATTTGAGCACAAAATGATCATGATAGGGAATTTAAATATATACGGTATAAGCCAACTTCTCTTTATAATATACGAAAGCAATCAGTATTAGAACATTATATATTTTTGATGAAAACATTTTAAAAATAAATTTAAAATTAAAATCATCTTTGGATTAAAACAAATGAATATATTCCTCAATCATTGCCATACAATCATTGCCATGTCAAGAAAAAGGTTTTTACAATTTAATTAAGCTCGAAAATTCAATATTTCTTATTTTTAGTATTTATAAAAAATATAGTAAGACGCATCTGCATTTAAAAGATACAATTTAATATCAATCAAGAAACCTTTGTAAGTTTCTGCATGCAGATATTTTGATAAATTCGTTTACTTATTCTCAATTAAATTGCAAATTAATCAATTTGTTATAACATTTAATAATTTAAAATCGTGTTATGTGTCTCTGATCATAAAAACATAAGCTAAAACTACCAATCCAACACAACTTAATTGATTTGGAAAATAACTATTTACTGTACGATATTACCAACTTTTAGATCGTTTTTGTTTCCTATTCCTGCAAATGCATTCGATATGGTACTATTATCCTAAATATCTTTAACCTCTTGATACCCTGAACACCCTTTGGTTTTCCAATTAAAGGAAGTGCTGCCTTTGACCTAGCGGGAAGGATGTTTCCACTTACTATAAGACCCTTCTCTCGGATAAACAAAGTACCCCTAGCTGAGTAAAGTTTACGTTGCTCGTTTCAGAAGTTAATTTACCGAGAATCAAACTCGAACGCGGATGCTGCATTCGAGGCATCTGAGAAGCCGACGCTGGCATTTACAGCAAAACTGTAACCTGATCTTTGACACACTTCAGCTTTGATTTCAGAGAATTATACTAAAAAAAAAAACACATCAACAAGGCTGAGTACAATGCGACGTTCTCGCATCACAAAAGGATTTGCCATGCAAACTGACACAAAATGTTGTAATTGCCTTAAGACAGACAGAAGCCCATGGAAATGGAAGTGGAAGGCACCCGTCCCAAGTTAACCGCAAATTGCGCATTGCAATACGACGCTGCATTTTTATCATTATAAAAATTAGGCTTAGCACGTTTGACAGGCACGTGCTCAGACAGCGACAGCAAAAGCAGCAGCGGCAAAGCTAGGAATTAAATTCACAACAAAAAAATAGACTAGACTTCACAAACTTAGAAAATCCATATTAATATTATATAAGAAAGAAGAAGAAAGATATTGAAGTGGTCTTTAAATATATTTAACACATTCGCTCTTCCGCACGTTCATGTCAAATGGAAAACAATGGAACCTGAAGATGTCAGTTCCGGGGCGCTCTTTAAGTACCCCCAACAAGCAGCTTGTGTCAGTTACGCTGACAACCCAAGATGACTTGCTATGCCCCTTTGTCCCTTTGCTCGGCTGGAAGACCGAATGCACAAGTTACCTGTACCTTAAAATAATCCCAGAATGCCAGAGATTTTAGCCAAAGCGACTTAATTGCATGTCACCAGCACACTGAGAGAAATTTTGAATAATATTTAAATTACATTTAGTAAAAGAGAATAATAATGTTCCCCTTTTGAATATATAATATACATATAAATACTTAATAATAAATAATACTAATTAATAATGAATATTATTAAAATTACTTGAATAATTCAACTCACATGCTTCATTTTATGATTCATTTTATTTACGAGTATGTTGTCAAAGATCTCAAACAATAATTGTACATGCAATAAAAAAAAAATAAAAAATTATGGAAAGATAAAAAGTTAAACATATTTTGATATTAACAAGTTGTTACTTATTATTAGTGCCAATTTTCAAATATCTGTTGCTCAAGTGTTTCTTTTCTAATTTAGAATTAACTACTAACTAAATTATGTCATTCATATTGGTTAATTGTGAAGATCCCACGAGTAAAATGGTAAAATAAGTGAAAAATTTATATTTTAAATGTATTCGCTTTAAATTTTAGAATATAATTTATAATACAAAAACAACTGTATTTATATTTTCATGAAACGATAATATATTTTCATATTAAAAGATCTTATTGAAACCTTCCATCTAATAACTACCATCAAACTGTAGCTGTCATTTATGTCAGTGTAATTGTCTAAGGAGATGCGCCTTACCATAGAGTGGCCTCCATAAACACACACACACACACACGTAAAGGACATACGAATATATATACCTAATGCGCCCGCTTTAGGGCTTTAACCTAATAATGATGTTCGACTTACTTTGCGTGACTTATTTTATTAATAAAACGAGCAAATTTGTCTTGCTTTTTGGTCGCATCCAATGCATACACACACACACACCCACACATAAAGATGACTCGTTGTCATCGTTATTGTTTTTCACACACACTCGCACACACACACCTCATGCCACCCCTTAGAACGAAGCTGCGCGTAGGACAAGGACAAACAGATGTTTGTTCTGGCAACCCCAAAGCGCAATGGTCGCTGATTGGCTGTTGTGAAATGGCACAAGGACACACCTCCTTTTTGGTGAGGCGTTTTGGGTGGACTTTTATTTTGGATGGGCTGTGCATGGCTATGCCGAATGATTGAATTACTGACAAGTATTTTGTGCCTAATTGCCCCAGCTTAGGCGTGGAGGCAGCAATAAAGAGAGATATAGAAGAAATGGGAGGGAGAGATGGAGCACAGTACAGAGGGGAGTGCTAATTAGGCACAAGTTGCTGATGAGGTACAGTTGTGCAAAGCATGTGAATAGCGACTGTGCGACTGAGATAATGGGCAATATTACGCATACGACGCGTAAGCCAGACAGCGCAACGACACCAGACAGCAAAGTAGCAGGTCTGGCAGCAGCGCCATCAATCAATAAATTAATTATAATAATTGTGGCATTTAATGAATTTAATGCATGCACATCAAGGCAACAACACAATGGCGGCCATGACACGTTAATTATGGGCAAAATGGCGACTGCAAAGCGTCGCAGTCGACAGCAGCAGCGACGGCGACAGCGGCGGAAACAGAGGCAGCGAAAGCAGCAGAGGCAACCACAACGGCTGCAACGCTTTGGCAATTTATGTATTTGCGGTTAACATGGACCAATTAAGCAAAGCTAACCCAGTTAAAAAAGTCTAAATATTCGCATATATATGTATACATATATACATTTAAATGAATGCACATATATAGTTGTGTAGTAGTATGTGTGTGTATCTGATAAATAGATAAAATGCCAGCATTATGGCCAGAAATCAAGCGGTGCAAATGGCTAAATTGCATTGTCGTTTGAGTTGCTTTTTGCGAGGGATAGAGTTTGCTTGCTTTGTGCGAGGGAGACAACCATATGCTACACATGCAAATGGGGGTGTGTTTACGCAAACACACGCACACACATACACATACATGCTGGCTTTTTGGGCGCCTCTAAGCGACAACAGCAAAAGCAGCAGCAGCAACAGCAGCACCGCAACTGCATTGGCAACTCTTGGGGGTGAGTTGTGAGTGTCCTGTGTGTGTTGCAAGTCTGGCAGGGCAGAGATGTTGCCCCTTTCAACAGCAGCTTGCCGCTCTGCTCGTTTAGAGCGATTTTCTGGTTGATGTGCGGTGATTGCCGCAAACTCAACGCGACCGTCAACGAGTAAACAACATAAGCGCGGCGGCAATACCAGGACACATACACACCGTAAAGCATCAGAGCGGGAGACATGTCAACGCTTAATGAGACCAACGGCAGTTGCAGCGCCCGATCCAGCTCCAGCCCAACTTTAGCTGCGACGGCTTCAGCGGCAGCAGCAGCAGCGGTGGCAGCGGCGGCCGCAGCGGCAAATGTTGCCAATAGTAAAAGCCCCGCCACAACGACCACAATGTTAACCACAAAAACGCCATTTTCGATTGAGCATATATTATTTCAAAATTTAAATAGTGCCACCACCACCAACAACAACAACAACACCAGCAATAACAACAATAACCATAACAACAACAGCAATCAAAAGTGCATCAAATATAATGTGAAAAGTGCCAGAAGCAGTGCCAGCTCTAATCCAAATTCAAATCCAAATACCAATATCAATAATTCCATCGCCATTTCGAGTGCCAGTGCATATGATAATAATGCCAGATATACAAGTGCCACAGCAGCGACGGCATCTAATCGACCAGTGATCAGTCCCGGCCATTCAGCGTCGGCTTATGCCAGCGAGGATTATGTCAAGTCCATGCACAGCCAACGGTGCGTATACGATATTTTTTTCGTTAACACAAAAAAAAGTGGCATACTTTTTGGAAATTTATTTTTGCACTCATTTTATTAACACATAGTTCTAATATAAAGAAATACAAATGAAATAATGTGTCCTTGCCGAATTATTTTATTCCACTTTTAAATGAAATGAAATTTTTTTTGTATTATTCGACGTACTTATTTCCAATGTTTGGTTAGCTGAAGACCATGTCGCTATTTTCTACAAAAATTAACGTCAATAATTAAAAATTAAAAAAATAAATAAATAAAATAATATTTCAAAATCTAAATAAATAAATATAGTATAACAACATTTTTAAATAGAACATTTAATTTAAAAATATATAAGTTTAACAAATTTTAATTTAGTAGTAGCATTTCTAAAAATTTGACTTTGGTTGGAATTTCAATTCCTAATTAATTTTCTGTAAAACTTTTAATAACATTTTTATTAGTTTTCGAGGCATTATAAATTAAAGAAAGTGGTGATCAATAAAATTTTTATTCCGCTATCAGAACTTACGCAGTCTGTGTTCAGCATATCAGAATTATTAATTTTCATAGACTGATATTAATCCATTTAACACATTTTAGATTTTAATAGTTGTTCAAATGATATTCTCAAAATATTTTTGGTTTTTTTTTTGTAAAACCAATAATTCTCCTAACAGAATTTTTATATTAGGAAAAAAAAATTTGAAATGATATAATATTTCTGGCAAAAGAGTTTGATGACTAATCGTTGAGTAATGAAATTCAATATGACAAGCTTAAGCTTAAGTTTTATTGCTCATCAATGGTAAGATAGGTTAAGATTTGTAGTTAAGAATTTTTAGAGTTTATAACCAGAATGCTGGTTATACTGTTATTAGAGTTTTAATTATTACTTACATTTAAATTAAGAATATAAATAGAAAAATCATTTCAATATAGGTCCAAGTTCGTTATTGGATAATAGTTCTTGCAATAACAAATTGTAGTTCATCAAAGAAAAATACCAACTCCAAGTTGAGTTTAAGAAAGTCTAAATGTTAGTTCTTAGTTACATTGAACTAAGAAAACACAATAATAAAAAATTGCAATATATTAAAAATTAAAGTTCACCACACTCCTAATTAACAGTGCCCAACAGCAACGCGCTGCAGCCTCACATTATGGTCATCCAAATGCTGGACCAAATGCCGAATCGACATTACAACAAATGACGTCAGGTCCTGCAGCACCTCCTCCACCACCGCCGCCTCCTCCACCAGCACCTGCAGGAAGTGGACCAAATGGAGTGTTGTATCCCAATGCGGGGTACAGTGATCATGGATTCCTGCAGATGACGCTGGGCTATCTTTCGCCATCGTCGGGCACGTACAAGTCAGTGGATCCCTATTTTCTATCCCAAGGTAAGTGTCGGGAACTGTGGCTGCATGTCAATGGCCATTAACGACACCAAAAGTTTTTATTTGGGTGCCAATGACAATTATGCCAGAAAACTACTTTCGTATATAATGCAATTAATGTGGCGGCAACTTTTGCAGCCAGTCTCTTCGGAGGAGCGCCCTTCTTTGGTGCGCCGGGCTGTGTGCCCGAGCTGGCTCTGGGACTCGGGATGGGCGTGAATGCACTGCGACATTGCCGACGGCGCAAGGCACGCACAGTGTTCAGTGACCCTCAGTTGTCGGGTCTGGAGAAGCGCTTCGAGGCACAACGTTATCTGTCGACGCCGGAACGCGTGGAGCTTGCAACGGCGCTGGGATTGAGTGAGACACAGGTCAAGACGTGGTTCCAGAATCGCCGCATGAAGCACAAGAAGCAGCTGCGACGACGCGACAATGCCAATGGTAAGTAAATGGCCAAGGCAAGACAAATTTCTTTTGTCGAACTTTCATGCTTTTGTCTCAATTAGCCTAAAAAGCCTTTTTGGGGCTTTTAGTTGCCATTTTGCCTGACGAAAGTTTTTGTTAAAGTTTGTACAAAATCAAATTAGTTGTAAAATTGTCTCAAATTTTATACCCAAACCCCCTAAAATTTGCATTTGTCTTTCATTTTGCTTTTCTTAAGAACCCGTTGACTTCTCACGCACAGACCAAGGCGGCAAGCAACAAAGTGATGCTTCCAATGGCGCTGCTTCCACAGATTCCAAACAGGCCAAGCTGCCTTCTGGTGGCCCTCAAACCACTTCCACCGCTCAACAGCAGCAGCTACAAATGTGCTTCCTGCAACATGGCTACTCCACGGATGACTATTCGGACCTTGAGGCGGACAGCGAGGATGATGACAATTCCAGCGATGTAGACATAGTCGGAGACACAAAGCTATACCAACTGACATAGGTCACAACGTGTTCGCGATTTCCCATAAATTAGACCGGGTACAGACCTCTAAGAAGTAGATATATGTATGCCTAAAATACAGCAAGATATAATTGGGGAAATTTTAAATTATTGAATTTCAAAAATACAAATGGATCTATTTTGTTGACCAGCGAAATACTCATCTTTGTTTTTGTTTGTGGTTCTTAATTTATTTATTTTTAAAATTAATTATATTTATAATTTATTTATTACTACAAAATAATATAAAAACAGCTAAATCAGAATCAAAATATTTAATATTTAGTGGCCGAAATGTTTGCCAGATTTAAAGGATAGTTGAAAGATTTATTAACAAAGTATTTTTAATATGTATGCGAAATATTCATTACATATGAAATAAGAAGACATTTAGAAAAGGTCAATGAAGTTTTAATGAAGTTTACGTATAATTTGCTAATGTATGCAAAATATTTATTACATTTAAATTAGGATTACATTCAGTTTATTAACTCCTTCTTATTTATTACATAAATATTAAGGCGTATTTTCTACTATTCAAAGAGTCTGTTCTTAGCATTATCATAATCAAACTGTAAATATTGATCGTAATTAGATCATGATTGAGAGCCAGTCTAGTAACAGTTATATATTTAAGCTATATTAACTATTAAAATATTTAAAATGTAGTATTCGAGTACTTCCATTTCTCGCTTTTCCGTTCTCTCACTCTATCGCTACCTAACCGTCTCTATAGATACATATGTCTTGATGTGTTAGCCAGCTTAGTATTAATGCTCTTCAAATAAAAAGTCATGTGAAAAGTGAACGATTCTTGAAAATTTTCCATTTTCCCTTCTCATTGAGTTCGTGTGGGCGCGTCCGATGGGCAATCAAATCCAATTGAGGACCAACAAAAAGTTGCCTATAATCAGGTTAAACTGCGACTCTTTCGTTAGGGTTGAAGTGGTAGCACCACGCCCACACTCACGCCCTCGCCCTCGCCCATGATGTGCGCATGCTGCTAGTGGGAGGCAGACCGAGGGTGAAGTTCTGAAGTGCCCCTTAACAATGGCAAAATAATTGCGGGTTATTAGCGAGCCATTTAGTGAAACACTTTGTTGCAAGTCCCAACACAAAGTGGTTGTTGCATGCTTCCAATCGATTCGGAATTGTGGATGCTGCTACTATTTCCGGAATGTCTTCTACCCACAAAAGCCACTTTTAAATTCCATATGCTTGTTGTTAAGGTAAGAAAGTATGATCTTTTAAATGCATGTACATACCAATTTTTAGTGTTATTACAAGAAAATATTACTTTATATTATTTTTAAAAATAAGAATAATTTCAATACAAATTAGCATAACTAGGAAATTAATATTTTTTCTTACTTATATTTTTTTTCTTTCACCTTTACATACATACATATGTACTTATAAATAAGTATATAGTAAAATAATATAGTATACATAAGTAAATATAATAATTCTCAATCAATTCAAAAATACATATTCCAAAAAGCAATACGGAGTATCTAATGGCTGTATATTCTCTACTAACAATCATTATTATTTTTATTTATTTTATAATTTACGAAATAAAAATCAAGAGCAAATCAAATAAAAATAATCTCTTTTTTTTTTGAGGTCGCATCAATGACAAAATGGAAGGTTAAAACAGTATAAGATTAGTTAACACTTTGATTTTAAAAAAGTTTCTTGCAATTACGCACATATTATTTTAGGAAATTAGAAATGTGAATTGATGTCAAAACAATAGTCGAGCCTCCATACTTATCAAACAGCTGAAAGTCTGATTAGTGGTTAAAGAGGTTTGCGATACAGGGTGACCAGTGGATTCAAAACGAAAAACAAGAGAAAATTTATAATTTCAATCAGTACATTTATATAGAAGGGCACCCTGTACAAAGTCCGAAAGGTTATTTCTAGTGTTATTTCACTGATAACAGTTGCACACGAGCATGCATACTTATAAACAACAAGTGTAAAAACACTTAATCAAACACAAAGCGAATTTTTATATTTTACCACATATTTGTCTATGTATTTATATCTCTATCTCTTGTGGTCTACTCATTATTTCAAGAGTGCCTCAATTCACGCCCTCGTCATGGGGCAAGTGAACTCCACTCATTAGCTCAATCAGTATATTATTGAGCTGGGGGCATGTCTCGCTCCGATAATGCTGACGCTCCCTATTCAAAGTTCCCTCTTTACTTCACATTTTTGTTGTTCTCTCTCTCTTTGGGTGTTTCTCTCCTCATTCTGTTTTGCTACGCGTGCATTTACATGTTATCTGTTGAGTGATATCCTAGATTATGGGAGAAATGGGGTATTTTCACTGCGTTTTAATGAATGAACTTTTCAAAAATTTATGTTATATTATGTCATGAATAGCAAATAGAAACAATATGTTGTTAATTTAAGCATGCTAAAGTTTCCAAATTCAACTGAAAGCACACTCTTAAGGTTAATTTTGTAATTCATATTATATTTAGTGCATCTATGAGTTAATACTTATCATATTTAGTTACACTTTGGAGTTTTTAATTAAAATTGTAGAAAAGAATTCGCTCTGATTATATTAAAAATATGTTTCAGCTTTGACATTAACATCCTTATATTTTTATTGTTTATTTTAATTTTATATAAATAATACAAGTAATTTAATTAAAAAATTGTGCTGGAAAAATAAGAATAAAATTCTGGAATTTTGTAATTTTAAGTTATTGATAAAATTACATTCCAGAATTTTATTCTTATTTTTCGAGCACAATTTTTTAATTAAATTAAGCTGTCATCTGTGAATATGACTAGCAGTACTGGGTATATGTTAGTCTAGCATTGACTCAGTTGTTTACAGTTTCTTGTATTTTTATTCCCGTCTGGCACAAAAGTTGTGACGTTGTTTTCACCGTCGTCGTCGTCGTCGTCGCCGCCGCGGTTGTTGCTGTTGCTGTTGCTGCCTCAATCGCTCTTGTCCGTTCCCATTGCCAGCTGAAAGTCAACGTCGCTCAGTCTCTTCAGTACAGCCGTCGACTGCGGTGCTTTTAGTTGGTGTCTGTTCTCTATTCTGTTTTGATCGGTTCGTTTATCGTGCTCTCTTGCTGTAAGTTAACTTTCACTTATTGTTATTGTTATTATTGGTTCTTTGTGTGTTTGGTAAAACAGCGAAGCTCAACAAATGTTTTTAACCGGCAAACGGGCGGGGTCAAAGCAATGTTAAAAGCGAAACTACTTGGCCAAGATCTGAAAGATACATTTTAGATATAGCTACTTATAGATACATATACTACAGCCAAATCAAATCATGTGGCGTTTCCAAAAATAAAAAGGGGGCACGTGTCATCGCTCTTAGAAATTGGCAAAAAAAAGTCAAATAGAAATAAATGAAAATCTTTTCGCTTGTTCCGGTTTCTATCTGCTACTCTGATATTTGCGCTATATAAGCACATGCATACGATTGCGATTGTATATATATATATAAACAGGTTATCAGCTAGCCCATAACCAAAACAACCAAAAACCACACTAGTCAAACACACTCACACACAGAGAGCTGACAAGTTTTTGATAATAATAAGTGTTCATGGGTCGACAAAGTGTCTCTGCCTCTGTGGCTCGTTTGACCTTCATGCTCTTTCTGGAAGGATGGCCTTTTAATTTGTTGTTGTTTTTCAAGGAAGCCCACAGAGGAACCGCATAATATACATACATATTTATACATAAGTATCCCCAACAATGGCGGCCAAAAACGGTGACTGTAAGTGAAAATTGTTTAAGCTTCACACTCCTCTTCCCGCTCTCTGTTCAACGCCCTTTTGTCACGCCTCTGCCTGATGATCAATTTGCACTCCTCTAACTCTGCCAATCCACTTGAATCCACTCCAAAATCAATCCCTGTCTTCAGTTTAATCAGTTGACTAACCTAATTGTTATTGCACCCACTTTACCTCCTTTTTAATCAGCAAATCAGATTCTGGAATTTGTTTGTAATCAATCTACTAAAACCTAGAGTATTACATTTAATTTGTGTAATCTTTGTAGCTCTAATCGAACAAATCATTGTCTTGCATAATTTGATTTTGCTAATTAACAAACTGAACTAGTGATTATCTAATCATTTTGTATATACAAGACATAAAATGCATCGTTTAATATAAAGATTCCAAGTCAAAGCAAAATGAATTTTAATGATTTGCTTATAAATGAATTTTAACTACTCACTAACAAAATTTCGTTATATAACAGTTAATGCATTTAAATAATACTTATATTTATTTTGTGGTAGATGTTTATGTAGAAGACTTTCATTTGATATTGATTTTTGATGTCAAATCATTGATAAACAATATAATATACTATATTCTTATCTTATCACAAATATTTTGATTGCTGTAATTAATGTAAAACACTAGTAATGCCGAACTTTTGCAATTTTAACACTTCAATTTTAAGTGCTAAAAATAATTAAAATTCGAAAAACATATTTAAAAATATCAATGTTTTTTACGGTGCATAATTATAGCATTGAATTATTTGTTGTATAATTTATTTGAAATAAATTTGTTATGTTTTACCTAATGAAAATTTTATTTTGTACAAATTAATTAGATTTTATTTTTTTGATTATCGTTATGGCTGTAACTAAATTACGTTGCAAGTTTTGCTTTACTTTAAGCAAAATAAAAAATTTTCCAAAATTGCATAGAAACTGTGATTTATTGCTTGATTGTATTTCATCAGCCAAAATGTCTCAACAAGGACCCGCCTTCGATTCGAACGCGATGACGCTGACGCGTTTTGTGTTGCATGAACAGCGCAAGTTCAAGGATGCCACTGGAGATCTGACCCAGCTGCTCAATTCCATACAGACTGCAATCAAAGCGACGGCGTCGGCGGTGCGCAAGGCGGGCATTGCCAAGCTCCATGGCATTGCTGGGGATGTGAATGTGCAGGGCGAGGAGGTGAAGAAATTGGATGTGTTGTCCAATGAGCTGTTCATCAACATGCTGAGATCCTCGTACACCACTTGCCTGTTGGTGTCCGAGGAGAACGAGAATGTTATTGAGGTGGAAACACAGTGTCAGGTGAGAGATTGAATTCTTTGTAAATTATTGAATAATTTAATCCTTTTGATTGACTTCTTCTTTGGCACAGGGCAAATATATTGTTTGTTTCGATCCCTTGGATGGTTCGTCCAACATTGACTGTCTGGTGTCCATTGGCTCCATATTTGCCATCTATCGCAAGAAGAGCGAAGGTGCGCCCACTGTGCAGGATGCTCTGCAGCCAGGCAATCAGCTGGTGGCCGCTGGCTATGCACTCTACGGTTCCGCCACAGCCATCGTCTTGGGTCTGGGAACCAGCGTCAATGGTTTCACCTACGATCCGGCCATTGGTGAATTCATCCTAACTGATCCCAATATGCGTGTACCCGAGAAGGGCAAGATCTATTCCATCAACGAGGGCTATGCCAGCGACTGGGATGCTGGCGTCTTCAATTACATTGCTGCCAAGAAGGATCCCACCAAGGGAAAACCCTACGGAGCCCGTTATGTCGGCTCCATGGTGGCTGATGTGCATCGTACAATCAAATACGGCGGCATCTTCATCTACCCAGCCACCAAGGCAGCGCCCAATGGCAAATTGCGTCTGCTGTACGAGTGCAATCCCATGGCTTACCTCATGATCCTCGCCGGCGGTCTGGCCAGCAATGGCAAGATCAGCATACTCGACATTGTGCCACAGAAGATTCACGAACGCAGTCCCATTGTGCTCGGCTCCAAGGGCGATGTCGAGGAGGCGCTCAGCTATATGAAGTGATTTCTAATTTAATAAATTCTTAATAAATGTTTTTTATGTAAATTTGTTTGAATTCAATTCCTGGGAAGACACTTTGCTCAGAGCCTGCACTGACATTCACTCTAATGCAGATATTTTTAGTGCCTAAAAGCAGGCTACACTTTTCAGTAAACTCTCTTTTGTTTATCGTAAATCTCAAAGCAAACTCCAGTTAAATAGCTGTGGGTTGTATTTTCCATTTGTCAAAGTGATTGACAATAAATGCAAAGTGTAAAGCTAATAATGCCACCCTCTGAATAGCATCGGATCACAAACTTGAGTTAAATAATAAATGCCTTAGATCTCGCGGCTTACATATTTAAAGTTTGTTGATTTCAAATATGTTTTTATTCATCAAAATGATACAATAACAAAATAAAATAATAATTGAGACAACAAATCATAACACAATGAATTCAGAAGCATACAAAAATAATAAAATTCTGTGACAGCAAACAATTTTTCATATAAAATTTATAACAAACTTTAAAAATATTTCTTCTTTTTCCCAGTGAACAAACATTTCTTATGTACTCTGTTTCTTTTTTATTTATAAAAAACAATATGTGTAGTGTGACTTCAATTAAGTAAAATTGAACACTTTAGTCTTAACGTTATGCTCCCAATTCTCGATTTGCGGTTGGGATGTAAAAATATTTTATAATCTACGTATAGAACTTTTCTAAAACTTAACAATTGCAGCTCCTTCAAAAGGCATTCGCCTTGTGCTTGGGCACAAAGCTAAACCCTTGTGGAACAGTTCCCAGCAGCATTTCACTGAGTTTCACCCAATCAGCGGCATTGTTAGAGCTCATCAAAGTCTCCATTTCATCGCGTCCACGATACTTTTGTGGCCGGGCATTGATCTTTTGCGGTGGCGATTGCTGTAGATCCTCGGGTATGTAGCGATAGAGGAACGACTGCCACTCGAGGAGAAAGCGACGCGTGCTCTCCACTCCCTTCGTATCCGAGCCCCAATGCTCGAGTCCATAGTTGCAATAGCGGCGCAGCAGCTCAAAGCGTTGCGATGATGTGGGTGACCAGAACTTTTGCTCCTTGATCTCCTGGAATATCCAAGGCTTGATCAGTGCACCACGTCCAATCATCACAGAGCTAACATGCGGAGCCTGCTCTCTGCGTTCCACATAATCCTGATAACTAAGTATGTCACCATTGCCAATCACAGGCATCTCCTTCGCCTGCGCTGCACACTGCTCAATGTAATCCCAGTTCGCGGACTTGGTATAACGCTGTTCTCGAGAACGTCCATGCAACGTGACCGCCGAGGCGCCCCACTCCTCCACAAGTGGCAGCAGTTCATGTGCCACACTCTTGTCCGCATAAATGCCAGTGCGCATCTTGACCGTGAACGGCAACTTATTGGACAAGGCGGCACAACTGCGCACCGTCAACTCCAGAATGTTGGTGCGTCGCATCAATGCGCTGCCGCCACCCTGCTGATAGATCAGATCAATGGGACATCCAATGTTCAGATCAATGTAGTCCACACGTGCGGTTTCATGCAACACCTGAGCGGCCTGTGTGATTACATTGGGATTGTTGCCGCACAGCTGAACGCCAAAGATGTCCTCGCTCTCATGGCGCTTGGTCAACGCCCACTCCTGCCCCAGACCCTTGAGCAGTGGCACTGCACAGGCCATTTCGCCACACGTGATGTCGGCGCCAAACTCCTTGCAGATGCGGCGAAATGGCAAATTGCCAACTGTGGTTAATGGCGACAGCACCAGCTTTTCACGAAAATCAATAACTGGTTTGCGAGGCGCATCACGTCCACTTGTAGAATCATCAATGGCGCTGCCAATGGGCTTCGTGGGCTGATCCTGCATCACTTCTTGTTGTATATCTACAGGAACTTCGTGTTTCGCTTCCTGCGCTGTTTCTGTTGCTGCCTGCCCTGTTTTTTGAGTGGCTTCTTGTTTCTTTTCTTGCTCTGCCTGCTTTCGCTCATCACGCAGCTTCTCCGCTAGCTTAATTACTTCCTTGCTTCTCGTAAAATCATAATCGTGCTTACGTAACCGAACCTGCAGCTCTATAAGCATATCAAATTAATTACAGAACTAAATTACAGTAATTATAGCTATTTACCTGCGCTGATACCATTACACGTGGTTGGCGGCGTCTGTTCGTTGTAGTGTGGCGCCTTTATGTTTCTGCCCTCCGCATCCGTGTGCGATTTAGCAAAACGGCAGGTGACGCCCCGATTGCAATGGCCCTTCGTCGCATACACATAACACTCGCTGCCCAACTCCTCGCCCTTGGCTGCCAGATACGCGTCCAAATCGTGCACGTAGCGACAGTTTTGCAAGGCACAAGGTGCTCCGCCGGGTCCTTCGATCAATGAGTGGCAGAGATGTGAGAAGCGCTCATCCTTGAACACAGGGCGGTTCTAGAGTGAATCAAAATGGTAAGCTTTAAGCCTATTCATTGTTAACAAATTGTGCACCTTATTTTGGCCACGTTTGCGTTCCTTTTTGCCGCCGCGTTTGCTGCCGGCTTCGTTTTGCGTATCGGCATCATCCTCGTGCTTACGTTTGTTTGACTCGCCCTCATTACCACCGCTTTGCTGGCTTCCATTTGCCTCTCCTATTAAATACCTGTACATAATAAATAGTTATTATACATAATTGTTTAAAAATTAGCTGATAACACTAACTCTGGCTTGATATAACAAATTCCCGGCTCCATGTCGCTGTGTGTACTAAAAACAACTGAATTTAGCACAAACAAATCGCACGTGCTTAGCTGCAAAATAATCGATGTATCGTAATGTTATCGAATTCCCAACAGCTGTTTCGGCTGCACAAAGCAAACCAATGTAAACATTGCATGAATTACACGATTGTATTATACAATATCTTTTTTTTTATAATATTGTGATTTTTTTTGTATGTATGATAAGTAATTATTGTTTTAGTCCGAATTCTAGAAACCAACTGATGAAGTTTGTTTACTTTATTTGCATGCCTGTTAACAGAGCCTAAAGTTTACAGTTTCTGTAATCAGTATATGTTGTTCATAACCCGATCAGCTGTTCGCGATGGTGCAACTATTTAATGTTTTATTAAAATCCACAAAATCAGTAAGGCTGCAATTATAGTCTAAAATATTTTTATTAAATAAGCAATTTTATAGCCCGCGCGTGCACACTTCCGCTCCAACTTTTTGGACACATTGCGACTCACAGTACGCGGCGGACATGGCGGCAATGGTTTGCCGCGCTACGGAGGAGTTGGTGGTCAAGGCGGCGCAGTCTATTTCGTAGCCAAGGAGGGCTTAACGCTGCGCAAAATGGCTCAGGGATTGAAGGAGAAGCGTGTGATCGCCTCTAGTGGCGAGGACAGCAGCAAATTGGCTATATTTGGAAGACGCGGTGCCGATCAGCGTATCGAGGTGCCAGTGGGAGTTCAGGTCTACGATGAACAGCAGCAACTGCTGGCTGATTTGAATGAAGCAGACGCCACATGCATTGTAGCAGGAGGTGGCACCGGCGGTTGCACTGGGAACAACTTCATCGGGCGACCTGGTGATCATCGCACAGTGAATTTGGATCTAAAGTTGATTGCCGATGTGGGTTTGGTTGGATTTCCGAATGCTGGTAAAAGTACGCTTCTGAAAGCCATTTCCAATGCAAAACCAAAGATTGCCGCGTATCCCTGTGAGTTAATACACTTTTTAGATAATCAATTTCATTCATCATTTTTATTTTGCTATTTTATTTATGCGAACATGAAATGTAGATTGTAACCAGTCTACCCAATTCTGGTTACAATCGACAGCAATCGATACCTTGCAATTTAAATTTGAATTTGCCAGTTTATAATCGATTGTTTCTTCTTTTTGCAGTTACCACAATTCGTCCACAGATCGGCACAATTGAATACAGTGATCATCGGTCCATTAGCGTTGCTGATTTGCCTGGACTGATTGAGGGCGCACATGCCAATTTCGGCATGGGTCACAAGTTCCTCAAGCACATTGAACGCACACGATTGCTACTCTTTATGGTGGACATTTTTGGTTTCCAACTGAGTCCACGGCATCCACATCGTGATTGCTTAACCAACATCTATGCACTGAACAAAGAGCTTGAGCTTTATGATCCGACGCTGTTGGAGAAACCTTGCGTTTTGCTGCTCAACAAAATGGACAAAGAGGGTGCAAAAGACATATTGACAAGGCTAAAGCCAAACATTAAGGATCTACAAAGTGGTCTAGCTGAATGTCCAGAGGAAGTGCGCCCAAACAGAGTATTGAAATTCCATCATATTCTTCCTATATCTGCTAAAAACTTGGCGAGAATCACTCAAGTAAAAAGGCAATTGCGTGAAACGCTAGATGATGTGGCAGCAGAGCAATTTGTTGCAGACGAATATCAAATCAAAGAAAAATTGCAACAACGTGTAGGAGTGATTGGGCCAAAAATTTCATAATAAAAGTTGAAACAATATATTTAAAATTAATTCGCTATTTCAATTTAAAAATCACAGAGATCGCTTCACAGTAACGATGCGATGACCATTTTAATCGATAACATCATAGATACATCGCACACAACCGCCAAATCTCTCGAAAGCTCATCACTTGTGCGAAAAACTTTGTTATGGTCGATTATAGTATTGTATTCCAAATTCCTTCATTACTAATTGCCTCGATATTCATTTTTGTTTGTTTTTAATAAAAACAAAACAAAGCAATTTGAAAAACAGCTAAAAAGTTGAGCCGTCAGCCGCGCTGTAATTGTAGCAGTTGGTATATATTCCATTTGTTTTCGCAACAAAATAGTATATTTTAAAATTGAGCTTGCGGTCACGCTGCTCATCACTAGGCAACCCATAAGTCTCACACATACACAAGCATACACAACACACACGCAGTTGTTGTTGTGTCGCGTCGCGCTAAAAACACGAAACGAAAGAAAAATGTTGAAAATTTCAACAAAGCTCGCGCCCAGTGAAATAAATTCCAATTGGTGCTCAATGAATAATGTGTGCTCAAATGCTAACTACTTAAAATGTATGCGATTGAATTACGAACGGCGTCTTTATGGCATTTAATTCGTAATTTCGAATATAAATGACATTTCGATACATACACACACACATATGCATCAATCTTAAAAGAGGGGCAGAGAACAGTGAAAAACTGGTATATAAAAGACGACGCCAAATGAAAAAGACAGGGCGAGACGGGTTGAGCGAGAGAGAAAAAGAAAAAACACAATACGCCACAAAGCAGCAGTAAAAATTAAACGGTGTAACAATTTGCCAAAAAACAAATACAATTATTTATCTCGCTCGTAATGTCACAACACAACAATCCCCCCTCGCATCATCATCACTACTACCAGCAACAGCAGCAACAATTACAACAGCAACATCACCACCATCAGCAGCAACAACATCACCACCACCAACAACAACAACAACAGCTACAACATAAACAAATACAGCAGCAACACAATTGGTACTCACATGTTGCTTCCTACCCTCCCCACCATTCGCAGGCCGCCGCAGCCTTTGCGGAGCCCTGCAAAGCCAGCAGCAACAACAATAACAACAACAACAGCATTATGAATGCATACGGCTCTGGAGTTGTTGCAAGTGGTACGCAGGCAACGTATTATGGGGCAGCAGCAGCAGCTGGTGGTGGGGTGGGATATAACCTTGAGGCCAATACTGTTGCCTATGCGCACAACCAGCTGCTGCAGTACCAACAACAACAACAACAGCAGCAACAACAACATCACCAGCAGCATCAGCAACAACAACATCATGTGCTTAATCAACGCTCTTATCTGCCGCATGGTTCAATGCATAGCTCTTATCCTTATATCAAGAGCGAGCCATTGGAGTTGCCCGATGATAGACAACGACAGCCACAACAACAACAGCAGCATCATCAACAACAACAACATCACCAGCAACAACAACAGCATTTCCAAAATCCTATGGCACCGCCGCCAGCTCCCGCCAATCATCGTCACAGTCTCGATGCCAGCGGTGAAATGATAATAAAATGTAAGTATCGAGAGCTTTACGAATATCGATAGCGCATACGCACACACACTTTTCGCCGACTCTAACATATGCATACAAAGCCAACTCACACGCATAAACGGATGTAAATGCAAAACACAAACAGTGTAATATGCATTTGTGGTACAGAGACACACACTCGCTTACACAAGCACACGCATACACAGCAAACAATAACTGACAGAGAGTGTCAGTGAAATTCTGTATAAGAGACTGAGACTGGGAACTGCGACTGAGACTGGGAATATTGCGAGGCCAAATTTTCCTTCTATATAGCGTAAGTAGCCGTAGTAATTTCAGGCTCCGTTTTTGGCGTCGCCGAATCAATAAAACGTTTAACGTTTTGTAGCGCTTCTGAAATGTGCTGAATTGAATTGTGTTGAGTTACGGTGAGGCTCTTGCGATTAGTTCGTTCGGTTGTTTTTTCGGGTTTCTCTGTATCTGTAGGTCTGTTTCCAAGTGCGTTTCGTCGTCAAGTTCTATGTGTATCTATTATATATATATAATGTAGGTATATCAAACATTTATGTGCATTTTATACTTACTATAGATAGATGCTTCGTTATATTACCGGCTATAACCCTAATGTTTATATACACACATTTCCTTTCTATTGATGGAATTTTGATTGCTTCAGTGTACGAGTGAAACTTTGAAGTCTTGATTCTTATGTAACGAGTTCGTTTCCCAACAGATTATAAACTATGTATAAGTATAGAATGGAATTACAAAGGGCGGGGCAACTAATAAATATCCAACGTAGCAAAATGATGATATAATGCAATAGACTATCCAATTATTTAATAAAATAAAAAATACAACAATCAATCTTATATATATCTTTCGTTTTTCTTTCTTTTTGTATTTGATTTGATTATGCTGAGAGAAAATTAGAAATTTCATATACACTCTTGCTTGCTGTTATCTCTGTATGCTTGCTTATCACAGCAGTTGTGTGTTGCCCCGAGAGAAGAACTCGACACAAAAATTTCTTATACTCCTCTCATATGTATAAGTGTAAAAACCATGGCAACAGAAAAAAGTGAAATAAATAATATCTGAAGTTCTGGAAATATTTTTGGTTGGTTAGTCTTGCAGTATCATTCAATCTATTCAATTGTAATTTATTAATGCGCATCTTCTGTAGTTTTTCTTTTTTTTGTGTTCGCCATATTTTCTTAATTTTATTCTGTTTGCTGTGCGCAATGAAAATATGGTATAGAATTTGTATTTTCACTTTAATCTTTTTTTATTATTGAGTTCTTATTCCATTCTTGAAAAAAAGAAAGAAAAATAAATTAACGAGGACAATCTCTTATTTCAACTAATATTTGTGCGAGTCTAAAGTTTATTCATTATGCATTAGCGATTATTTTTTCACTACACGTAAAATTTTTGCTCACAAGATTTGTGTCGATAAGAAACCGAAAATAGATTTCTATATTTAAAATTAATTTTAAGTAAAGTGCACAATCACCCAAATGTGAACAAAGTTCAATAAAGAGTTGAGATCAATTTTATGGCATAGAAATTAAAATTCATAATATAATAATAATGAATATAATTGTTTGTTTTGTTTTTCAACAGCGGAACCCTATTGACGAACATGCCTACAAATCAAACTATATCGATGATAATACGCCGTTTGTTGATTTTAGTAAATATCCCGAATTCGGCGACGATATGCTGAGTCCGAAGGTGGAATTAACCGTCAAGGACGAGGGCTATGGCAGTCAAAAAGTTCCCGTAAGTTGTAAATAAAATGTTTGTAAATAACTAGATTAATAATATTTGTTAATTTTTAGAACCCGCTTAGCTATCCGCGGCGCAAGCTGCAAACGGATCGCTCATCGGAAAGTCTTCCCATATGCCAGCGTTGCAAGGAGGTGTTCTTTAAAAGATCGATCTACTTGCGACATGTGGCCGAGAGCAGTTGCAACATACAGGAGTATGACTTCAAGTGCAACCTCTGCACCATGTCCTTCATGACCAGCGATGAGCTGCAGAAACACAAGCATCTGCACAGAATGGACAAGTTCTTTTGCCACAAATACTGTGGCAAGTACTTTGATACAATTGCCGAATGCGAATCGCATGAGTACATGCAGCACGAATATGAAAACTTTGTGTGCAACGTAAGTATTACACAGAATGTTTTGTATTCTCATTTATTAATCGTTGAATTTTGATTTTGCAGATGTGCTCCATGACGTTTGCCACGCGGGAACAACTCTATGGTCATTTGCCGCAGCACAAATTCCAGCAGCGTTACGATTGTCCCATTTGTCGCCTGTGGTATCAAACCGCTTTGGAGTTGCACGAGCATCGTTTAGCGGCGCCGTACTTCTGCGGCAAGTATTACGCACCCGCTCAATCGGCAGTTCATCAGCAACAACCACAGCAACAACATTCACATCAACAGCATCAGCAACAGGCCAACTACAAACTTCAGGATTGTCACATGGGCACCATTGAAAGTAAGTCGATGAAATACAAGGAATACTGCCCTTATCAGTGTTATGGTAGATTAGTTCGGGTTTGGATAAGGAGCTATTCAAATTGTTGCTGATAAAGTAAAATACTTTGGTTCATAGAAGATAAAGGCTTCGAATTCCAAGTTCAATAGCCTTGGCCTTTTTCCTATCAGGATTTGATATACTATTTTCTTTTTTGTATACAAACTTGGTTATCTTAATTAAAATTTCATGCTAACTTAGATAAAGTGCTGTCTAATCTGAATGGATTTGTAGTAATATATTTTGATAAAATTCAAATTAAATTTCTTTCTTATATAATAATAGAGAAAGCATTTTTAAAATTATTTCTCTTAACCTAATTTATCAATAATGAAGAGTGAATTTGAGAATTTGATAATTTGGTTTGAATTGATTTATTATATTATATATGACCTCTGTTGCGTAGCCAACAATTTAAATTGTTTAACGTCTTAAGAATTTCTTCTTAAAGTATTTTAATTTGCATTGTTGTTACCTAGCTATGGCTATAAGACAACCTAATTAAAATATTAGTTGCTATACAACAAAAGAGTATTTATCTATTAGGGTACCTGATAGATCAATTCTGGTTTATATTACTCATAGTTCCTTTTCAATTAATTGTATTCCTTTCTTGCAGTGCCTTCGCCGCAACACAAAACTAATACATCATCAGCAAACGCATTGCCGGCAACAGCAGCGCTCAATTCGTTGTTGCAACAGCGTCAAGCCAATGCCGATAATGCCGCATTGTTTGCTTCCACATTGAAGAACGAGGCGAATGTGAAGCTGGAGCGAAGCTACAGCAATTCAACGAGCGAATCTGGATACAGTCTACACGATAACAGTAGCTACAACAATGCCTATGGCAGCGACAACTCGATTCATGCGGCTGCCGGAGGCGGTGGTGGCGGCGGCTCTGGTGGTGCCATTGGAGGTCCGCAGGCGCACTCCTCCACACTGGACGACTCGGAGGATGCTCTTTGCTGTGTGCCTTTGTGTGGAGTGCGCAAGAGCACCAGTCCAACGCTGCAGTTCTTCACGTTCCCCAAAGATGAGAAGTATCTGCATCAGTGGCTGCATAATCTCAAGATGTTTCACATTCCGGCATCGAGCTATGCGAGCTTTCGCATTTGCAGCATGCACTTTCCGAAGCGTTGTATCAATCGCTATTCATTGTGCTATTGGGCGGTGCCTACATTCAATCTGGGCCACGATGATGTTGCCAATCTGTATCAGAATCGCGAGCTGACCAACACATTTACCACCGGCGAAGTGGCACGCTGCAGCATGCCCAACTGCACCAGCCAGCGGGGCGAGAGCAATCTCAAGTTCTACAACTTTCCCAAGGATATCAAGAGTCTGATCAAATGGTGCCAGAATGCCCGTCTGCCCGTCCAGGCCAAGGAGCCGCGTCACTTTTGCAGTCGCCACTTTGAGGAGCGTTGCATTGGAAAGTTCCGGCTGAAACCGTGGGCAGTGCCCACCTTACATTTGGGCGCTCAGTACGGCAAGATCCATGACAATCCCAAGAATCTGTATGTGGAGGAGAAGCGTTGCTGCCTTAACTTTTGTCGTCGCAGTCGCTCGTCCGACTTTAATATGTCGCTCTATCGCTTTCCGCGCGATGAGGTGCTGCTTCGACGCTGGTGCTATAATCTACGTCTCGATCCTTCCGTCTATCGCGGCAAGAATCACAAAATATGCAGCGCTCACTTTATCAAAGAGGCTTTGGGACTACGCAAACTCTCGCCGGGTAAGAGAAGACCATATGCAAAATATTTGATTGAAGGTTGCTTTAAAGTCTTGTATTAAGAGAATTTTTTAGAGTACATTTATTTATATCCCGTTGAAGGAATTGAAAAGTAAATTGTAAGTTTTGATTAAGTAAGCTTCAGAAAAAAGTAACCAAAAAAAGTGATACAATTTATAAATTTATAGCGCCCGAGTTTTCTTAATTTAAATATGAAATTGAGGATTGTGAACTCCTTCAAATTAGTATAATTTCTACTTTAATTGATCAATTAATTCTTATTCAATATCTTTCTTGCAGGTGCTGTTCCCACGCTGCATTTGGGGCACAACGACACGTTCAACATCTACGAGAATGAGCTGTGGCCACCACCGACGCCTTCCACGCCCACAAACCACCATCAGCAGCAACTGCAGCAGCATCAGTTGCAGCAACACCAGCAGCAACAACAACAGCATCACAAATATCAACGTCAATCGGCAGCCTCAACATCTTCTTCAGCCAGCTCATCGCACTATGTGGATGCTGGAGACATGGGTGGATCGTACATGGGCATGGGCAACTCAGGAGGCTCTTCGTCCGGCCTGAATGTGAGCGACAGTATGGACGTGTGCTGTGTGCCGAGCTGCGAGAGCAAGCGGCACAATAATGAGAACATCACATTCCACACGATACCGAGAAGGCCCGAGCAGATGCGCAAATGGTGTCACAATCTGAAGATACCCGAGGATAAGATGCATAAGGGAATGCGCATCTGCAGCCTGCACTTTGAACCCTATTGCATTGGTGGTTGCATGCGTCCGTTTGCCGTGCCCACGTTGCAATTGGGCCACGACGACGAGGACATTCATCGCAATCCGGATGTGATCAAGAAGCTGAACATAAGGGAAACCTGTTGTGTGGCTGTCTGCAAGCGTAATCGCGATCGTGATCATGCCAATCTGCATCGCTTCCCCAGCAATGTGGCGTTGCTGACCAAGTGGTGTGCGAACCTGCAGCGCCCGGTACCGGATGGCACTAAGCTCTTCAACGATGCCATCTGCGAGGTGCACTTCGAGGATCGCTGTCTACGCAACAAGCGGCTGGAGAAGTGGGCAGTGCCAACGTTGATACTCGGCCATGAGAACATCGCCTATCCGCTGCCCACGGCAGAGCAGGTGGCCGAGTTCTACGCTCGACCCAGTGCACCCAACAATGGCGAGGAGCAGGGCGAGTGCTGTGTGGACACGTGCAAGCGTAATCCCAGCGTTGATGACATCAAACTCTATCGCCCGCCTGAAGAGTCGCAAGTGCTGGCCAAATGGTCGCACAATCTGCAGCTGGA
Source organism: Drosophila albomicans (assembly GCF_009650485.2). Taxonomy (NCBI): domain Eukaryota; kingdom Metazoa; phylum Arthropoda; class Insecta; order Diptera; family Drosophilidae; genus Drosophila; species Drosophila albomicans. The sequence goes on along the minus strand of NC_047628.2, from coordinate 8,768,145 downwards.
CGCGGCAAAATTATCCAGCTTGAGGATCTGCAATCTGCACTTTGAAGCGCACTGCATTGGGAAACGCATGCGTCCCTGGGCGATACCCACGCTCAATCTGGCGACAAACATTGAGAATCTCTACGAGAATCCCGAGCACCAAATGCTCTATAAGCGACGCACGCATCTCAAAACCAAACGTGCCGCTAATCACGAGGCGGGTGGCGTGAAACCGACGTGGGTGCCACGCTGTTGTCTGCCACATTGCCGCAAGGTGCGTGCACTGCATAATGTGCAACTGTATCGCTTTCCTAAGCTCAATCGCTCCACGCTGGCCAAGTGGGCGCACAATCTGCAAGTGCCGCTGGTGGGCAGCGCCCAAAGACGCCTCTGCTCGGCGCACTTTGAGCCGCACGTGCTCAGCAAGAAATGTCCGGTACCGCTGGCTGTGCCCACGCTTGATCTGAACTCACCACCTGGCTACAAGATCTATCAGAATCCCGCCAAGCTCAAGGCCAACAAGTTGTGCCTGCAACGCGTCTGCATTGTGGAGAGTTGTCGCCGGCAGCGTGGTCAGGGCGTGCAGCTCTTCCGGCTGCCACACAATCCTACGCAGCTGCGCAAATGGATGCACAACATACGCATGCGACCCAGAGGCGCCATGCGGCAACAGTATCGTATGTGCTCCATTCACTTTGAGACGCACTCCTTCAATGGGAAGCGGTTGAGTGCGGGAGCCATTCCAACGCTCGAGTTGGGTCACAATGACGACGATATCTATCCGAATGAGGCGCAATCGTTTGTTGAGGAACACTGCACTGTTGAGGGCTGTGAGGCGTCCAAGGAGCAGCCCGATGTACGTCTCTTCCGCTTCCCCACCGACGACGAAGATCTGCTGTGGAAGTGGTGTAACAATCTCAAGATGAATCCCGTGGATTGCATTGGTGTGCGCATCTGCAACAAACACTTTGAGCTGGACTGCATCGGACCCAAGCATCTGTACAAATGGGCGATACCGACACTGCATCTGGGTCATGACGATGAGCAGATCGAGCTGATTGACAACCCCAAGCCCGAAGAACGCTATGTGGATCCCGTGTTCAAATGCTGCGTACCGACATGCGGCAAGACGCGCAAGTTCGATGAGGTGCAGATGAATAGCTTTCCCAAGGACCCGAACATGTTTCAGCGCTGGCGACACAATTTGCGACTGGACCATCTCAATTTCAAGGAGCGCGAACGCTACAAGATTTGCAATGCGCACTTTGAGGACATTTGCATAGGGAAGACGCGGCTTAACATTGGCTCGATACCCACACTCGAGTTGGGGCACGAGGAGACGGAGGATCTATTCCAAGTGAATCCCGAGGAGCTGCAAAGCAATCTCTTTGGACGTCAGCGTCGAGTAAATTCTTCGATGGGCATGAGCATCAAGCAGGAGGACAACTCGGAGGTGGACGAGGACATTAAGCCTGACTTGAATATGTTGGAGGCAAAAGACAGAAATATCGCACAGGTGAGTGAACAATTTTACGGCAGAATCATTGATATTAATTACACTTCTTTTTGCAGGTAAAGATCAAGCGTTCTCTGGCGGATTACAAGTGTTGTGTGCCAGACTGTGGACGCAGTCGCTTGGAGCATGGCGCTCGCCTGTTTCCCTTCCCCAATGGCAAGCAGCAACAGAGCAAGTGGCGCCATAATCTTCGCCTGCAGCCCGATGAGGTGGATCGCAGCACACGAGTCTGCAGTGCGCATTTCAATCGTCGTTGCATTGATGGCAAGCAGCTAAGGAGTTGGGCCATGCCCACGCAGCAGCTGGGTCATCAGGAATTGCCCATCTATGAGAATCCAAAGAATATACCGGGCTTCTTTACGCCCACCTGTGCGCTGGCTCATTGTCGCAAGCGTCGCAGCATTGACAACGATCTGCGTACTTATCGCTATCCGCGTAGCGAAGATCTGCTCGAGAAGTGGCGCGTTAATCTGCGCTTGGCGCCGGATCAGTGTCGTGGACGCATTTGTGCAGATCACTTTGAGCCCATGGTGCGCGGCAAGCTGAAGCTGAAGACGGGCGCAGTGCCCACGCTGAAGTTGGGTCACAACGAAGGCGTTGTCTTTGACAATGAGGCTATTAAGGCGGGACTGCAGCAAGAGGCGGAGGAAGGTGGCGATCAGGAGACCAGCACGGAATCGCTGGTCAAAGTGAAGCAGGAGAGACTCGATCCGGAAGAGGAGCCAACTGATGATGTGGACCACGAGCAGCAGCACGACGACGACGATGAGCAGGCAGATCATGGCTACTTTGATCCTCTAGAGCTGGTCGAGACGTTTGCTGAGCAGCACAGCGCTGAAGATGAGGACGAAGTCAATGAGGACGATGACGAAGATGAAGATGAGGATGAGCCGGGCGACGATGATGAGCTGCTACTACCAGACACACCGCCTGTGAAGCGACTGCCGCCTTTGGTGCTGCCGCCGCGGCGCGAGAAAGCCGTGAACAATGTGACGCCCATCTGCTGCCTGAAACATTGTCGCAAGGAGCGCACGGCGAGCCATCAACTGAGCACCTTTGGGTTCCCAAAGGATCGGCAACAGCTGCTCAAATGGAGCGCCAATCTACAGCTATCGCTTGACGATTGTGTGGGACGCGTGTGCATCGAACACTTTGAATCAGAGATGCTGGGCACACGCAAGCTGAAGCAGCATGCGGTGCCCACCTTGAATCTGGGTCACGCAACGCCCCTCAGCTACAGTTGCAATGGTCAGGCCTTGAGCATCTACGATGCACAGCCGCAGCATTCGGTTTTTCGGCTTTGGAGCCTGAAACATTGCCGCAAACGGAAGCATCCAACGGAACCGCCGGATCAGCAGCAGCGGCAGCTGGATCAGAACCCCTCAACGATGATGACTAAACGACGCTGTTGTCTGCCCAGCTGTGGCAAGCAGCCGGAGGTGCATGGCGTGCAATTGCAGCGACTGCCCAGCAATCGCATTCAGCTTCGCAAGTGGCTGCACAATCTCAAGCTATCCCCAATGCTAGACAGCAGTCAGGCGCGTCTCTGCAGCGAACACTTTGAGCCGGAGCTGCTGGACCATGTGGAGGATGCGGTGCCCACACTGCGACTGGGACACGATGACACGCACATCTATCGCAATCGTGGCAACATCGCGGCAGCCTCCACGTCGAGTGCCTGCTTGGTGGCCAGTTGCCCGTGTGCTCGTCTCAATCTCTATCGCTGTTACGATCTGCCCGAACATCGTCTGGTGCAGCAAGCTTGGCTGCAGTGGTTAGAGCTGCCGCTGCCCCAACAAGCCAGCGATGGCAAGCTCTGTGTCATGCACTTCATGCAGCTCTTCGAACAGGTGCCGCTGCCCGCAGAGTTGCCAGGCTCGGTGCTCCGTCAACTGCAGGAGACTTATGATCTCATTGGAGGCTCCACGATGGCCATGAAGTTGCGCTGCGCTGTGCCCGGCTGTTACTCGAAGTACACGGACAACATCAGGCTGACCAAGCTTCCCATGTGTCCCGGCATGTGCTCCAAATGGGTGCACAACACCAAGATCAACTACGATGCAACGCGTCACTACGTCTATCGCATATGCATGCTGCACTTTGAGTCTCGCTGCTTGGGACCTGTGCGTCCCAAGCTGTGGGCGGTGCCAACGCTGCACTTGAACCACAACGATGCGAATATCTATCAGAACCCGAAGTTGGATGGGCAATTCCCGTCAGCTCCAGTGCCGCCTCCTGTGCCCGTTGCCATGACGGCGTCGGTACCCGTTGCTTTGACAGCGTCGGTGCCCGTTGAGTTGCCACTGCGCATCAAGACGGAGCTGGCTTTCAGTGGCAGTCCCAGCGCCAGTGCAAGTCCCAGTCCGCGTGGCAAGCTGCGCTTCTGCTGCATCCCCAGCTGCTTGCAACAGGCTACGTCGCAGACGCGACTCTTTCGCTTTCCTATCGCTGAAACGGCACTGCTGAAGTGGCTGGTGAATACGCAGCAACAGCCCCGTTTGGTGGATACCCAGCAGCTGTTCATTTGCCAGGATCATTTCGAGGAGGAAGCCATCTGCAAGAAGCAGCTGCGCAGCTGGGCGGTGCCTACATTGAAGCTTGGTCACGACGGCCATGTCATACCGAATGCCAGACACAATGGCAACATTGCCGACAGCCAGGAGAACAAGCAGACGTTACAGTACATCTGGGAGAACTATTGCTCCGTCTTGAGCTGCTTCCAGCCGCGTAGCGAGGAATTGCGTCTCTACGCTTATCCCACGGATCGACCCACCATTCGCAAGTGGGCGACCAACTGCAAGCATCGCTCCATGCAGGCCAGCAGCGATGGTTTCCAGGTGAGGTTATTATAGATTCTTTACGAATTGATTTATTTATTTTTACAAAATTGTTAATTTAACCTAGACTGTAGATTTCAATTTCAAATGAAGATGAATTAATTTTACGTTAAATTAAAAATTTTAAATTCTTTACAAACAAAATAAAAGGTTCGGTGATAAAGCGTCTTGCCTTATTTAATTTAATTTTCAATTATCATCTAATTTAAGAATGATACAATTTAATTTATTCGATACTCAATTAAATTCTGCTTTTAGGTCTGCCAGCTGCACTTTGCACCACATTGCTTTGACCGGGAGACGGGCGAGTTGAGGGAGGATGCGGTGCCCACGCTGGAACTGAGTCGATGCCTAAACGATGTGCATTGCATCGTTGCTGGCTGTGTGAAAGACGAGGATGGACCGCGTCAACGCTTCTACAAGATGCCCAAGCGCAGTGCTCAACTGCTTAGCTGGTGTCACAATCTGCGTTTGGATGCGGCAAACCATGGGCAGTGGGGAGCATCACGTCTGCGATCGCCACTTCGAAACGCAGTGCATCAATCAACAAAAACTGCTACGACCCGGCGCACGTCCTACTCTCCACCTGGGCCACGATGAGCCCATTGAATTGATGCCCAATCCAGCGGAATGGGATGCAACGGATGCTGCGGCTGCTATAGACAATGTATGCTGTGTGCCCAACTGCGGTCTGGCCAAGGATGAGGAGGAGGATGTGCAGCTGTTTGCCTTCCCCAAGCTGCGGTCGCTCGCCGAAAAGTGGCTACAGAATATACGCCTCGAAAACATAAGTCGCGAGCAGCTGATGCGACTGAGGATCTGCGGCGCACACTTCGATGATAGCTGCCTGGAGAGCAACGGACGTCCACAGCTGGGCGCCATGCCCACGTTGCAGCTGGGTCACGAGGATAACGGGAACATTCATCGCAGCACCGATGCTTCTGCCGTTAAGGCTAAGAAGTTCTGTAATCGAAGTGGCTCCAGTTATGACTGCTGCTATCCGCAATGTGTGGAGCTGCAGAAGAGTTACCTGAGGATTAGCTACGATCTACCACAATCGGAGGCACTGCGTCTCAAGTGGCTGGAGTACATGGGTCTGGAAAAGACGGAAGAGAAGCTCTTGAAGCTGTGCCCGCTGCACTTGGTGCTGCTCTACGATCACAGCGTCGAACACTTTGCAGAGGAACACACGCCCGAGCAGCAGTTGGACGCCAACTACGAAGACAGTCGGAACAGTGTGCGATTGCGAGTCATCAGCTGCGCGGTGCCCGGCTGCCGTACGCTAAAGCCACGCGATGGTGGCATACTTTATGGATTACCGCAGCGTCGCGATGTGCTTGAGATGTGGCTGCACAACATGCAGCTGGTGTTCTATGAGCAGCAGCGTTACATGTACAAGATATGCAGCAAACACTTTGAGTCCTGCTGTTTTATGGACAGCACGCGACGCTTGAAACCGTGGACTATGCCGACGCTGGAGCTACCGCCGCGCGATGCGGAAGAAGCACCCATTTATCCCAATCCCAGCGAGCAAGAGTGGCAGCGCATGAACGAACTGCTGGCGGTAGAGCAGCTGCAACCGCAACCAGAGGAGCAGCAGCAGCCAGAGGAGCTATGCAACTTACTGGAGCCAATTGTGAAGATGGAGCACATTGAAAGGGACGAGGATGAAGAGGAGCGTTACGAGTATCAAGAGCAGCAAGAGGAAGAACTGCAGCCGGATAATGTCGATGACAACTCACAGCAACCGCTGGCGCTTGAGGTGCTGCTCGAGGTAGGTCACGTGGAAAAGTGCACCACGTATGAGCAAATGGACAACGAGGCGAATTTGAGCTATGCCGAACAGAAGCAGCATCTGATGCACGGATATGGAGGCGGACCTTCAAGTGGTCACTTGAGCAGCAATGGATTCAAGTACACCGCGCGTCATTGCAGCGTACAGGGCTGCGATGTGACTGTGAACGATGTGAATGGTAACATTAAGCTACACAAGTTTCCCACCTCGCTGGATGCCATGGAGAAGTGGAAGCACAACACGCAGGTGGAAGTGGATCTGAATTACTCGTGGCGTTTTCGCATCTGTAGCTATCACTTTACCGAGGAATGTTTCCATGGTGCTCGCATCAAACGGGGTGCTATGCCAACGCTTAGTTTGGGGCCGCGGCGACCGCTGAAGATCTATGACAATGAGTTTGGCACCACTCTGCCGCTCCCGGAGCCGGAACAGCTGCAGCTCAAAGAGGAGAAACAGGTTTCCAGGTCAATAAGGATAGCGATATTAGTCTTCGGTTGCCGGAGCCGGCGCCGCCGCACAAGTCGAGCAAATTTTGTCAGGTCGATGGTTGCCCGAATCATTTGACCAGCGAGAACTTGACGCTACACAAGTTTCCACATGATGTGGACATGTGCGCCAAGTGGCAACACAATACGCAGGTGCCCTTTGATCCCGAATATCGTTGGCGTTATCGCATCTGCAGCGCTCACTTTGAACCCATTTGCCTGTTGAATATGCGACTACTACACGGCAGCGTGCCCACCTTGAAGCTGGGACCGCGTGCGCCGCGGGAGCTTTTCGATAGCGACTTTGAGGCCATTAACTTGCGGCTGGACAAGCAGAAGAACAGCAGTGGCGAACAACAATTCCCCATCAAACTGGAGCAGGACTTTCAGGAGGAGGAAGAAGCGGAGCTGAGCTATTTGGTGCCCGAAATGCAATTGCACGAGGATATGGAGCAGGCACACGGCAGATCGAGCAACTGGGAGGAACTGCGCTTGCCCAGCATCAAGCAGGAGGCTGAGGAGCAATCAGTGACCAGCTACAATCCGGTCAAGTCGGGCTACGACAAGTGTTCGCTGGTGCATTGCCAGCGTCAGCGTTCGCAGCACGGTGTGCACATTTACAAGTTTCCACGCTCTCGCCAGCAGCAGCAGCGCTGGATGCACAATCTGCGCATCAAGTACGACGAGCGACGGCCCTGGAAGACGATGATCTGCAGCGTACACTTCGAGCGCAGCTGCATCCGGCTGCGCAAGCTTTGTTCGTGGGCAGTGCCCACTTTGGAGCTGGGCGATAATGTGCCGCTGGAGATCTATACGAATGAGCAGAGTCGCCAGCAACTGGAAGTAGGCAGCGATTGTGAGGATATGCCGTTGGAGGATGGCTACGAGGATGACGATTACGATGATGATTTGGCCCAGCAGATGGCCAATGAACCGCTGGTAAAACGCGAACGTCGCTCACGTCTCGATCCCTTGCCGCCGGGGCAACTGCCGCCTTGGAAGATCAAAGTGTGCTCGCTGCCCTATTGTCGCAGTCCGCGAGGCGATGGCATCAAGCTGTTTCGGCTGCCCAACAACACCAGTTCCATACGCAAGTGGGAGCAGGCGACTGGTATGCGTTTCACCGAAGCGCAGCGCAATACGAAGCTCATCTGCAGTCGGCACTTTGATCCGCAGCTGATTGGAGTGCGGCGTCTCATGTACAATGCAGTTCCGACGCTCAATCTGGGTCCAAGGAGTGGGGAGAGTTCAGCTGCGTTGCTGCCTGATGTTGGACCACGCTGCTGTATGCTCGATTGTCAAGCGGAAGGCAAGGATGCCAAGCTGCACAAGTTTCCTAGTGGTAAGCTAAAAGCAAATTGCCAAGTTAAACCTCAAACTAATGTCTAATTTTTATTTTTTTACAGATCCCATGCTGCTGCATCAGTGGTGTCATGCACTGAATCTCTCGGACATTCAACGCTATCGTGGCAAGCACATTTGTGCCCTGCATCTGCCCGCCAAGACACCCAATTGCATTGTTTGCGGCATTGAGCAATTGCAGTTGCCACTCCTCGACTTCCCAGAGAATCGCAATCTGCGTGCCAAGTGGTGCTATAATCTCAAAATCGAACCCATTGCCAAATGGGACAACTCACGACAGATATGCAGCAAGCACTTTGAAAGCTATTGCTTTACTCAGCCAGGGCAACTGCAACCGGAGGCTGCGCCAACGTTGCATTTGCGGCACAACGATAGCAATATATTCCTAAACGATTATGCCATAACAGATGACAGTAAGATGCTGCGCATCAAGGATGAGCCGCTGGACAGCGACGATCTGATGCTGTAACAAAAAACACAAAATTCAATAATAACAATACTAGTAAGAATACAGGAGGAGATTAGTCAGGATGGAAGGAAAGCATTTGGAATAGCGTGTCATCATAAATATATACTTATGTGTTAATCAGAACCCCATGTGTATAACCCACATCATTTTAGCCTAGTTGTTTAGACCGAGATGAGACACTTACACAAATAAGTTAAATTATCAGTCGTCTACTGTTTATAGTGTGCTACTATTATGCATAGTAGTTAATCTAATACTAATTAATGTAATCCAGTGATTTTTAATGCGTTTTAAAATGGCAAGTGAAGACACTACAGAATATACGAGTTAGATTAGAAGAGAACTGGCCATATCTTCTACGTTTAAAGTTTAATCTAACATCACACATCAGAAACATCACACAGTACAGAGAAAATGTTCCTTAGGCAGCTTTTGTTTTATATAAGTTATTCATTACTACATTAATTCTGTGAAGGATTTGATTTGACATGTATTTATTTTATTTCATTATGATTACTTGATAATCACACAAATTACATATTCATCGTACTATGTAATATCATTGAGCATATACAAATATGTAAACCTGTAGAATATACAATACGATACAAAGTACTTGGTGTTTTATAAAATATACATACAAAAAAATATAAAATGAGAAAATAACTATTATGCTATTACCTTGATTTTTGACTAAACAAAAAACTATAAAATTAGAAAAAAAAACCTTCCCATTTAAATTACTAAATTACCCCATCATATTCTGCTACTGCTTGTCGGAAATGTCCTCACTTGTGTAGCTGTTCTCCAGAAATAAATTGCGATCCGATTTATTTGACTGCGCAAGAAAAAAAGGGTCATTAAACAATAGAGATGTTAATCCGGCTGCTGGACTCACCTCGCGGTATTTTTGCAAGTATATGGAAAGCGGTTCCACATAGTTGTCGAACCCCAAGTTGCTGAAGGCTACCAGCAAATCATCCCCGTTAACCGTTTTGCGGTTCTCAGCCACGCTACGCTCTATTGCCTCGCTGCTGATGAAGGATATAAACTCGGACACACACTCCTGTATGCATTCTCTGGCATCTTTGGCAATCTTACCGTTCTGTGGCACCGGCACTTTCATGATTTTTATGATGTTACAGATGGGCAGAAATCGGTCCTGTTCCCGCAACATGCTGCCATGTCCATCCTGTCTGTCCGATTCATCTGTGCGACGTCGTATATGAAAAATACTTTTTCAGACTACGATTATTCGTGCAGTTTTTTTACTTACCACCCGACGCCTCGTCCTCGTCTTTGACTAGTATATCGTTTAGATACTGCTGAGAGTCTTCGCTGTTGCTCATATTGTATATTTTTTATTTTTTAGCGTCTTAAGCATAAAATATTTATTTGTGCGCCTTGATTTGCCTTTTATTTATTTTGGTCTGCCACTCGTGTTGTTGTTTTCTTTCACACGCCTATGTTCCTGTTAATTGCACACATACATATAAAGTGTCAGTTTTTACATTTTTTTCTAATGTTATTAACAGAAAACTGTTGTTGATTGATATAATGATTTTTAGTTCTACGACCCTGTATAAAATCTTTTGGTAATTGAAATGAACTTATAAATAAATTTCGTATTCATTTTGATTTTTATTATTAAAAAATATACTGAAAAATAAGAAAAAAATGCCAATTTAAATTTACAGCTGGTAATTAACAGTGCAGTTTGAGAGCAGCCCCTTTGAATAACATAACAGAATTTTCTAGCCGCCAGCTGCCACTTAATAACAGACTACCGTAAGGCATAACATTCTATTGGGTCCAGTATTGCAAAAAAGTATTATTTAACTTAAACCAAACGAAATTTTATGTTGAAATGATGATGTAGCTTTGTAACTATAACTTTGTAGTTAATAATATCAACAACTAATTTTAAATCTCTCAATAGACAATTAAATTTGCTAAGCTTACCGATGTATCGGCACTGCATGACGGGTTATTATTCGATAGGTCTACAGCAGCAGTCGATAACTTTTACTGATCGCAGCGGTAATTTATTTTGCGCACTTTTTTTGTGGCACGCAATAAGCGCTTGAAATGCCGGAGGAAACAGTGATTGTCAAGGAGGAAATTGATATAGATGATACAAAAATAAAATTGGAGTTTAATGATGAAGAGCCGCCCCCGCTGAAATTGCTGCAAGGTAAATATTAATGATGGCATTTTGCATGCCTGCGTTTATACATACACCGTAAGTCTGCGTATGTGTTTTGTGAGTGCCCGCATGTGAATGTGCTTTTTGTAAATGTGTTGAGCTCAATTTTATTACGCACTATACCGTTAGCTGAGTGTTTAATACAAACTAATTTTTCAGGTGGCGGGCTATTAGAGATAATTGAAGAGCGGCCCAATATGATAACCGTGCCAGTTCACGACTACAAGTCCGAGGACGAACTCAAGTTCATTGCCAGTCTAGCCGCGATCGATGAGCAGCAGACGGTAAGAGAACATAGAACCTAACCTAAAACACAAATCCATTGAAAGATATGCGTGCCAGAGCGAGTAAGAAGATACTGTTTTATTTTACAGTTATTTATGACGCCAGCTTGCAAATCGAATGAAGCTCAAGTTTTTAGGGAATGCGAATGCAAAATATGCACGTTTATATGCAAAAATCATTTAGCATTGGGTTCGCATCACATCAACCATCAACTGAATCGACATTTCTGCAGAAATGGATGTGACTTTTGGTGTAATACGCTGGAAGAAATGTTGGAGCATGAATATCGCCAACATCCGGTCGGGTTCACTTCCCAATTCAGCTGCAGAGTATGTACTCCATGGGAGTGAGCGAGAACTTTACAAACCAAGTGTGCCCAGATTATAATTCCTAATTAATATTTGATATTTGCAGATATGTGAGAAGAAGTTTTGTACGGCCGTCAGCTTGTCAAGTCATATGGCCACACACTGCTATGAGCGGCGCTTTGTTTGTGCCATTTGTCGCTATCATTATGCGTCATTCGAGGAGTTGCAGGTTCATCGTCAATGCAGCAAAGCAGCGTGTGGTCGCATCGTCTATGCGGACAGGCAAGATAATATTGGGGAGCTGGTGTTAGTTAACAAACTAAATAATGCAGTGCCGTCGGAGCTCTGTAATGTGCATATTAAAGAGGAGCCACTTAATGCGGCAGAAGAGCAATTTTTAAAAGTCAAAGATATCATTAAAACGGAACCAAAGGATGACCAAGTGGAGCAGTTAAAAGCCGGCCAGGATGTCAGCTGGTCAAGTGCTAGTTTAATGGAAAAACTTCGCAGTAAATTGCGTTTGCCGGCGATAAAGAAAGCGGATGTGAAAGTTGAGACAGCTCACTCGTCTTCAAACACAAAATGTAAGTAAACTATAAAAAATATTTAACTTTTGTTTATTTGAAAATTTATTTTCAGTTGATAAATTTAACCAAATATCTGAGCCCGTGGCCAAACGACCTAATATTCTAAAACCGGCCAGAAATAATCAACAAGCACCAAATGGCATTTCAACTGTTGCGTCCAACATATTAAAAGTGCTACCCAACAATTGCATGCTCTTCAAATTACCGGCGAATACGAAAATAGTAAAGATTTCAAACACGACGCACAACGGTAGTATCATCTCTGAAGGGGGAAACAAGATCCCCTCGTTGCCACTTACTCCACCATCGATTACTCCCCCAGTGTCTTCCACTAATCGCAATGCGTATTTCAGTGATCTAAGTTCGTTTGAATCAACGCCCGAATCTCAGAAAATTATTGAAGACATCAAGAATCAAATACGGAATATAGAACAGACCTGTCCACTGCCAGGCAGTGTGCTTCATGTCCCAAAACACTTCATTAGCTGCATGACGCCGCAGCCAACGAACCAACCAGTGGAGGTGCTTAGTTTACCACTGACAAAGAACAGCAATGCAACTGTGCGAGAGATGCGTATTGCACATCCCACATATCGTTTTAGCTGGCAGTGTCCATATTGCGCCCTCTGTTATGAACTATATTCGGCATTTTGTAAACACTTGTCGTTTACCCACAATGTTCAGCAGTCGAACATGGACGATATAATTGTCCAGGTCAAGGCCAGCAAGAGTAAGTGCGTTAGCTAGCTTTAATGACATTAAGTCCAAAAATCCTGTCACTCTCTCAGTTTCGATTGCAGAAATTTCTAATCTGCCAAAGAAAGCAGAGCCGTCTCCATTAACTCCTGTTGCTGAAGCTGCTACAAGTGATCAGAAAGTTGTAACAGATGCAACTTACAAACTAGCGACAATTCCAGCTGATACAGCGTCCTCAACAGCACCAGCAACTCCATTGTCACCTGCTTCAGGAGCTAGTCAACCAAAGCGAAATACATCTGTAATTCGGCCTGCACAGTATCAGTGTGAGGATTGCTCAAAATGCTTTACCACAGTGGGTGCTTTACGCATTCATAAGATGATACACACGGGAGAGCTGCCCCACAAATGTAATTACTGCGACAAACGCTTTCGCACACCTGGCCAAGTACGTGTACATCAACGCAGACATACGGGCGAGAAGCCTTTCAAGTGCAAGGTAAAGATAAAGATACCCTCGACACCACCTAACCGACATCTTCAGTATGTTAATACATTTTATCATTTTGTCGCCCAGATTTGTGCGCTGGCGTTCACACATCGTGAGACGCTCATCTCGCATCTGTCGCGTCACATTGGCATGAAGCGCTACAAGTGCTACGGTTGTGACAAGAACTTTGTTGTGGTTAGTGGATTGCGTGCACATCGTCGTCTACGGCCGGACACTTGTGGCAAGGTGAAGTTCACGGCGCGTGCACACGGACCGCGAGTTCGAGTCATAAGAGGTGAAGTTTTCTTTGAGTCCCACCCAGAACACAATGGTTATTTACGCAGCGAGGACCCTATAAATATTCTGTCTGAAAGAAACCATGTTGACATGGAACCAGATGTATCATCCAATGTTGTTAGTTAGTTATAATTATTTTTTTTTATGATTGTCAACCATCTTGAAATTGTTCCATTTTGTATAAAGCATATTGTGAAAAGAAATCCTAGATACATTGTATCATTTTTCAATAAATAAAAGTAAAATAAACAAACTCAGATTGTTTTAATGTTCGTATTAATAAAAAAGTAAAACAAAAAATAAATGTGCTCGAAATTTGTCATTGTAGCTCAAATAGCTGTCCCTAAAAGTATGCACTGAAAATTTTGAAGTGTGTTTAAATTCATGATATTAAGTCATTAGCTCATACATTACCTGATAGTACTGTTAAATTTCCTTTTGTATTTCTTAAGAATTTATTAAATTAAGGATTTGAGGACTAGCTACAAAAAGAAAAGAAGTATCGTTTCGAAGGAAATAAAACTACAATACTAAATAGCTTTTGCTGTTGCATGAAGACTAAAATAAAGTTCTTTTTGTTGCGACCCAGCAAAAGGCATTCTATTGCATTGTGTTTTTTGTATATTGTGTAATTTATTTCGCCTTTTATTATTGATGTTCATTGGTTTTTCGGTTCGTCAAAATTATATATATATGTATATATATCTGATACATATAGTCGTATGGTAATGTTTAACGTAATATGTTCCTTACTTAATTAAATACATATGAAATACGCTCGCTCAATATGCAGCTTGATTATTATAATTATTTTTAGGGTTCTGCATTTAGCATTAAAATTGTTAATATCTGACTAATTGTTAAAATATATATGTAATATTAAACAATTTTTATATATATTAACAAAATTCGACAAGCCGACAAATTGATGTAATATACAATAATCTGTATATTTTACATATGCAATTATTAATGTATATATATTTATATTGATTTAGTATGCTATGCTAAATATGTACTTATATATGGTTGCAACGTTGATTATTCTAGACATCTAATGTTGCTATCGGTATCGGTTTATCGCTATAATTTCATTATTATTCATTCCAAATACGCCCCATTCTGGGCCAACGGCAAAACGCCAAACTTGTCAATTTTCCTATGGCCAATTCACTTTCTGGGCAACTTGCTAACAATTTGAATTATATGTATGTGACTGTGTATAACTAATCATTAGTTTTATTATGTATGTATTATTACTATTGTTGTTTAACATGTGTTTTTCTTTTGGGCTAATAATTTAGTTATCGCTTTGCTAACGTCTTTTATAAATATGTTTGCGATCGGATTCGAATTCGATCATTCAATATATCCTTTCTTTATGTACATTATTATACTTTTCTTAGACAATAATAAGTATAAATGTTTTGTAATAGTATATACGCATATATTATATGTTCTACAATACATATCTACAGTTATGTTATTACTTGTCGCTTGCTCCGTCTATCTGCTTGGGTATTATTATCTATGCTGCCTTTTTCATACACTTTAGGTACCATAATTTTCTAGCTGTAAGATCCTAATTAGCTGCAGTGGTTCTGGTATATACAGGAATCTAAACATATCATGCTTAAATCAAACAAAAATATTTCGAATTGTACGATCACCTCAATTTCACATGAACATAACTACAGCGTATTTTACGAAATATGAAATGTTCCTCAAAGTAGATATTGTTAATTCCTATGAAATCGATTGCGAAGTAGAAATCAAAAAACTTCGAAGAATCAAAGCTTGGATTTAAGTAATATTCCCAATAATCTCAAGTTGGATGGATATAAAAGTGTGAATGTAATCTCCAAATGTTGGAAGGATTAAGCGATAAAAAGGGGAGAGCTTTTTGCGAATTTGGACAGCTCTCTTAATACACACGAATATAATTCTATATCAATCTATGTCCTGGAATAACTAAAACTAATCGATAACTGTTAACTTAAACTAGTAACTAATTAAAAATAGCTGCCTTAAGATATGCACTACACAAGACTTTTTGACTAATTGCACGGTTTACATGTTTTGCATTAGATAAATATGCGGACTTCTGTTCACGATTGCACTTTCTAATCAAGTATCAATCGCCGTATTAATTGCATTTCAGTTGTCAGCGAATTTGATTAAATTGACGCAAAAATGTAATGCAGAACAGGTCTGATAATCATAGAACCTAAGCGGAATTTTCAATTGGTATAAAAAAACACATTAACATATATTTGATTGATTGATTGCATACACATTAATCTACCATACGGCACATGTACGAAATGTGTCTGATAAATTGGATACACTTTCCCGTCTCCTATATTCTCATTTTCTCATTCTATTCGAGCTACTGTGTTTCGAGATTCATTTAGGCGGTACGTCTAATAGCTACCAAGTCCTTAGTTAAAATATGTATAGGTTACCAGTGCGGGCTGATCGGGCCACGCAACAACAACAAGTTGATTGACTACTTTGATTAGTTAGAGCAAAAACTGTATGCACATATATTTATACACACACACACACACACATGTGTTTGTTTGCATATGTATTTATGTATATGGCATATGTAAATTACTGATAATTAAACGTGTAACAGTCTTCTTGAGTTCACAATTATTTCCAAAAAACAAAAGCAAAAGTTAAGACCGAGGGGCAATTAAAAAATAAAGACGGACGATAGTTAAGATAAGATAAACAAAGACTCGGATAAAATACAAAAATCGTATATATAGTAATACACACACATATTCGAATGTGCATGCATGTTGTTAAGTAATATGTATGTGTGGGCAGTATCTGGCTATAATACTTTAAAGTTAAGGTATCCGTGTATTCTATGTATATCGTAAATGCGTATTATGCGTACAGTTTGCAAACGAACATGCAACACTTAACATAACTTAAAGTTTTCAACGTTTTTGCTCTGTAGCCAGTTGGATTTCATAATTTAAAATCCAACTACAACTGCAGCTCCAATTGCATTTCAGTTTGCGTAGTTGTCGAATGATCCCAAGTACTCCAACGCCGCGCGATAGCAGAAATGATACTGATCCTGTAAAGCGCGAAGAGAAATATCAGTAAGTTTATATAATATATTGTTAGGGAATATTCTCTTACTTCGGTCTGGACCATGGCGGGGCGCTGAGAGCGTAGAATTCGCACTGTTTGGAACACATCCAGCACACCCTCGTATTGCATGCGCTCCAGCACAATGCTCAGCGTGATGAAGACCCCAGTGCGCCCAACACCAGCCGAACAGTGCACAGTAATGGGGCCATCTTGGCCAAATTGTTCCTTCGTTTTGTGCACCTGACCAATGAAATCGATGAAGCCCTCGCCTGACTTGGGCACGCCCTGTTCGGGCCAATCGATGAACTGGAATTGGCGCACGGTGCGTGAGGAACCATCACGGGCATCGGTTACCTTGAAGCAAAGGAGATGTAGCGATACATTTGAGTATAAGGAAACTCTTAAGTAGCAGACATAAGTAAAGAGCATTTCAGTGTCGAGCTCACTCGACTTTAAAAGTTCTACTTAGTATGTGTTTAGTCAAGGGGGAATGTTGATTGATTGAAGTCGACGGCAAACTGAAGTTATGCCTCACGACAAGCGTGACAGCAAAACTCAAATGCAGCGGGCGCATCTGTGTCTATTTCTTGCATGACTACAACTTTATGAAAAACGAAACTTTAGACATTCAATATACTTTCTGACTAGAGTAAAGTTGTTAACAACACTTTAATCATTTTAAAAGCCTTCAATTAGGTCACTCGACTTTAGCATTATGCAAGGAATATACAAAATGACTTTACTGATGAATTTCTTGCTTTTCATTCATATTTATATGTAATAGAGAATTATACGAATACACATTTATTATGATAGCTTTTAAACGAAGCGACAATGTGAGGGTTTGATTAAGAATTTGAAAGAATTTTTAAAATACAAAAGATTTGTTAAGGTTTTTTGTTTTCTGTTTTCACTATTTAGCTGTACTCGCGCTTTACAGAAATAATAATTAAATACTATCGATAGTAAATTTAAGTACTATCGGCAACTTTTCTGTTGTGCTTGTAAAATAAAGTACCTTGACTACTAAATCAGAAATCAATAATCAATTGTGTAGTTAATTGAATATACAATCTAATTAATTTTGCACACTCACCTTGAACTCTCGCAACTTGTATTGGGGCATATTGTACTCGGCAATGGGGTCCACAACATAATACTGATAGCGAACGGAGCGTTCATGGGGCCAGTATTGGAAACACTTTTCCTGCAACGCAACGAAGTGCATTAGTCAGAAGCCGGAAAGGAGAAACTCAATTAATAGTGAAATGCACTTACTCTGCCCATCTCCTTGAGTTTGGTCAACATGACGACAATGGTGGAATTGTGCTCCCAGAGCATGCGCCAAAAGTCCTCGGCGGTATCCTGAACGGGTCCCTGAGCAGCAATGTAGGCCGAGCGATAGCGATAGCCATCAATGAAACTGGCGTTCACGTAGTCACTTCCCTCGATACCGTGTATGGGTGTGAGGTACACACGACTTGACTCGTAGGGCAGAATGTGAACCAAACGATTCTTGTGCTTGTTGCAGGCCAAATTGGCGGTAACAAATTTGGAAGAGTCCATCTTGACATTGGACAGTTTCTTGAACTCCACTTCCATGCCCGAAATGCTCTCGCCCGGTTCGGTGGTCAGCAGTTTTTGCAAATGGGTGTGCAGATTGCGTGCAGCGACTTCGGTTAGGCCACAGATGATGGCCTCCAAAATGGCATCGTGTATGAAGATGTACTGATCCTCCGTTTGGACCATGTAGTTGCGTTGGGCACGCAGACATGTCACATGGCCATAGATGTCAATAATCTTTTCGTGCTTCATGCGTTCCAGCATCGAGTCGATGACGATGTAGCAACCAGTGCGACCAACACCCGCTGAGCAGTGAACCACAACGGGACCTGACTCGGGCGGAGTGAGAGCGCGACAGCGACGCAGGAACTGAAGGAACGGAGCCGGATGATCAGGCACACCATGATCTGGCCAGGCAGTAAATTGCAGCTGTTTGATCTCTCGTCGATCGTTGAAGCCCTGACGGCATAGCTGGAATGTGCGTATGCTATAGGTGGCCAGCTCCTGGGTCTCTGTGATGGTTACAAAGATCTGGCCATAGGTCTCGGTGCCACGCGATGGCCAATACTGATCGCATTTAATGCGAGTGCGCTCCTCCAAGCGAGTCATCATTACAATGGTCGCAGTCTTCAGTTCCCAGCACATACGCCAGAAGTCTGCAAAGGTCTCCTGCAGCGGTCCCTGGGTAGCCACATAAGCATTGTGCTTTCGATAGCCATCACAATAGTTGGCATTGATGTAGTCCGAGCCAAGGACATTCTCCTGTGCTGGCAACTGGACGCGCGAATGATCGTAGGCGGTAACGTTGGCATAGCGATTCTTCGACTTATTGTGCTCATAGTTCGAGTTGTCCCAGGTGAACTGCTGGCCGGGCTCGATGCTCTCGTATTCCTGAGAGAATTTCTGATTGTCATTGGACTTGAGTCGCTCAATGTGATTGGCGAACTCCGAGATGGGTATGGGCGGATGTGAGATCATGCCGGGTGTTTGGAAGTTCAGTCTGCGCATGTCCACGGGATCACTTGGTGTGGGTCCAGCTCCCAAGTCAGCAGCCATCAAAGGTCGCGTCACCGCTGCCTGATCAGGTGTTTTGCAGGGCTGACGACGACGCTTCACCACATAGAGCACAATCAGCGTGGTGGAGACAACGAAGGCGGCTATCAGGGGTAGCACAACCCACAGTATTTCAGGTTCGTCCTTGTTGCGATTCACGGAAACCTCTGGTTCCGATGGCCAGTTCGGATCGGGGCGATGTGGACGTTCGCCGGGCGGTGCTTCACGCATGTCCAGCGATAGGAACTCCGAGAACGGACTCGAGGTGTACAAATGCTTCTGTGGTGTATCTACAACGGCACGTACAAAGATGCGATAGCGTTTCTCACGCTCCAGCCTGCGATTGGTAAAGTTATGATAGTCATCGCCAGAGCCCAAATGGAATGTGAATGGTATGGAGCGTTGTGGAAACTTGGCGGCAATATAGGGAGCATTGGGACGTTCGGGCTTGTTGCGACCCGGCAGCAGATCATCAGTAAGAAACTGATCGGGATTCTTGTGCAGATTGGATTTATCCTCCGGAACTACAACTAGATAATAGTGTGAGATTGGACCATACTCCTCTGAGGCTTGTGGCAAGATTACAAGAATTTCCTCGCTATTAACCACACCATAGAAATCCGGCTTGACCATGGGCTGTGGTGCTGCCATTTGGGTGGTTACCGTAATCTTTGTGGGCGGTCTGTATGAATAGTCCGAAGGAATGGCGCTCACATTCACATTATAGGTGGTGAAAGGACTCAGTTCGTTGATTGTGTGCGTCTTGACAAAGTGCTTGAGAATGATTTCACGCTTCTGCACTGTCTGCGTTTGAGAGAAACCCTGCGAATCCACAAACACCTTCATGGCATCGAAGCTGATCTTGTAGTTGACCGGATTGAGGCGAATGGGTGGCGACCAAGAGAGTGTCATCGAGTGTGTGCTTACATCATGAGCACGCAGATTGAGAGGCACATCTTCGGGCTTAATGCGCACCGTAACCTTCTCGCTGAGGCGTCCCAGACCATTCTTGAATCGAGCCGCAATGGCCAAAGCATATTGGGCAAACTTTTCGAGGTTCACTAGATCAGCGGATTCCGTTAGACCTACTGTTTTGGTTTGCCAATCATCCAGATCCTCCACTGCGGTCATGGTGTAGAAGATCTTATAGCCCAAGAGTTTGCCTCGACTGGGCACAGGTTCCCACCAGATTTCCGCCGTCTGCTCAGAAGTGGCTACCGCTTGAACAGACATTGGAGCACGCCCCATGTCGCGTTCAGTTTCCACAATGATTTTCTCGCTAAAGGGACCTGCTCCCTGCTTGGTATAGGCGCGCACCCGAAATATATACTCGGTGTTCTCCTCCAAGTTGGTGAAGACTGCCTTGCGCAGCGTCATGTTGCGCTCAGAGCCCAGGCCGTGATCGATTTTCTTGTGAAACTGCACATCGTAGCGTGTGATTAAGCCATTGCGATTATCCCGAGTCGGAGGATCCCAGGTGACACAGACGACGTCGGGTGTTTGGAAGCGTACGGTTATGTTCGAGGGTGGTCCAGCTGGTGTTCCTTCGGGTGTCTGGAATATCTTTACTGTTTCCTGGCCAATTCCAATGTGATTGCTGCCCGCCACACGGAACTCGTACTCGACACCACGCTCGAGATCATTGAAACGCTTCTTCGTCATCTGTGGGCCGGATAGCATCTCCTCTTTTAGCGGTTGATCCTTGACGCCCCAGCGTAGTCGATAGCCACGTAATTCACCATACGTTTGTGCTGGTCGCTCCCATTCCAGCTCAATGGACACAATGGGGTCGCGTTCCATAATCTTGAGACTTACCGTGGGACGTACTGGTACACCGCCAGGTGTTTTGACAATCACGGCCTGGCTGCGATCACCGTCACCCTTGCGGGTTAGAGCTGCCACCTGTATTGAATACTTTGTATCGGGTTGCAACCCTGTCGCACTGTACTCCAGCATGTCGACCACATCGAACTTGAAGGGCTCGTTAAGGAAGCCCTTGCCCTAGAGTTAAAAATAAATAAATTTATAAAGAGAAGAACTGTCTTATGAGATTGTGCTAAGGAGTTGTAAATTTCTGGGCCGTTTGGTTTTGAGCTAGACATGAGATCAGTCTATTTTTTACAAGATTTGAAGACTCTTTTTCATAGGAAAAATGAAATTATTTGTCTTAAATCAATTGTTGTCAATAAAATATCTTTGTATATCTAGTATTTCAAGTTTTTCTAAGATTATTTCATTTTTAAAAATTACCTCATCGCGCATCTCCTGTACGTGAATGTGATAGCCACGAATGATACCATTACGATCCTTTTCCAATGGGGGCTTCCAGCTAACATGTATCGAGGTAGAGTTCAGAGGAGTCGCCTTAACATCTTGCGGATCTCCAGGCACTACAGACGATCGACGAAGAAACAATACATTAACCTTGGGCATATAGAAGGTGCAAAGATTTAAACAGAACTATTCAAATACATACGCTTACTTAGATCTAACTTATATTATATATGTAGAGGGATTTTTGTTGGATCTATACGATCCTTATTCTGAGTATCTTAGACTAAGAGACATATGAAAATGGAACTAGACACAGTTAACACTAAGATTACTAAGGTTGCCTTTGACCCTAGTAGCAATATACAAAACCAGAACGAAATTTTTTGGCTTCAAGTCAAAGTCACCACATCACACTTACAATAATTAAAATGAATAATTCAAATAAATGTATAAAATTGCGGAAAGTGCTGCTTAAATGCTAATATTTATATATACTATAAAGTTGTATAGTAGTAGGTTGGTAGTAAGATAGTTAGGTAGGTATAAAAAAGAAGTAAATGGTTGCTCAGTAGGTGCACAAAAGTGAATTGGGAAGTGCATTTTATATCTTGCTTGCTATGGAGAGTAATACTTATAGAATAGTTTCAAAAAGTTTGTACACAAAAACGAATTGTGCGAACCAGTTTCTCTGGTCTCCCCAATTCTTTAATATCAATTTTTTTGGGCAAAAAACAAACATGTAAGCATTCAAAAAACATTTTATACTTTTTTTTTGGTGTGCAAAATGTAAAAACATTGATGTAGTTATGTACTTAGTTTATTTCCAAAAAGAGAAATAAATATATGATTAGAAAGTCATGAGCTTTATTACAAAAATCCTCGCTGACTTTTAAGGGCGTCAAAAATATTTTTTGGTTAAAATAGAAAAAACATTAAAAAAAAAGAGAATTTGATTTGAGATTTAGTGATTGGTCTTCAATTCTGGACCAGTACAAAAATAGTATGATATAAATATATTTATATATGTTTTGTATAAATATATATATAGTAATAGATAATATATATGTGTTGCTATATAGGGCATTCTTAAACATTATATTCAAACCATATAAAATACTCACTCTTTTTCTCTAAATAGATTTAAAATGATTTTGTATATTTTTAATAATTAACCACCATCCATTAAATGTTGCGTTCAAAAATCAAATTTCGCAATAATTTTGTATTCACATCAAAAAAGTTTCAAAATTTGTTTTTCCATTTCGAGTTTGCATTCAAAAAAAGGTGCACGAAACAGAGCAAGTAGTGCAAGGTGCGAGTGGCCAAGCAAAGATATATTTGTGTTTGGTTTGTTTTTTTTTAGTATATATGAAAAAAGATATAAGATATAGCTCTTTAGTTTACAGTATACATTATACAGTTCCAAAAATAGATAGGTGCATTATTACGGGATGAAAATAATAAATGATAGGAGTTGAAAGTAAGAAACTATAGTTAAATATGTTATACATATGTATGTATATAATACAAAATTTACATATTTGTTGGCACACCCGCTTTGATACTCGACAAAAAAGTGTTGCATTTGTAAATTCCTTTAGTATTGTTTTCCTCTTTAATTAAACATACGTTGTGGTATTTTGTAAGGCTTAAAATGAGTTAATATTACCTTAAAACTTAAATCTAACTTTCGTAAAATATCTAAAATTTAATCTTAAATTTTGTAACTTAATGTATTTGTTTATTTCATGAACTGCTCCAAATGTGTAACTCGTGTCTGTTGAGGTCATTAAAATTTTTTAAATTAATATATAATTCAAATTATCCGAATGCAGCTCGTCGCGCACATGTTAAATTATGCTTCATTAGTGTTCGCCATAACACTGTGCACAGTGGGGCAAGAGGCACGCGGCAAGGGCAGTTTCGCCTACGGGACGGATTGCATGTCAACTGCAGCTTTGTCTAGATCTTGTCATTTCGTATGCATTCACATACTCTCCACACACACGCACGCTCGAACACATACTTGCAAACGAAAAGTATATAAAATAATTAAAATGCTACCGTTAGAAGGTGTTTTCTATTTTTTTCTGTAAATATATTTTTTTTCTTTTCCTTTTTGTGTTGTGCTGAATAGAAAGAATGGGGCAACGAGCGCATCGTAAGCTAAGCTACGAATGCTCGAGGTGCTCATTTGAATACCTTTTAATCCTAAAAATGAAGGGCATATCAGTACACACTGTTCAGATTTTATGTAAATGTTTTTCTTAGATTCCAAAATAAACAAAATGGGACTTTTCTATTTATAAAATTTAAATATCCATAAAATTTCGTTAGAGTTTATGGAAGGTTATAAATATATGTTATAAACAAGTTTAAAAAACATTTAGAACAAGTTGTTGTTAATTGTTTTATTTTATACATATGTATTTATTATTTATAGAAAATTTATTTATGATATTTATTTAGATATTTAGAATAATATATTTATTTGGAAGAATTTTCCATTATTTGTTAAAAATTTGAAAATTCTGAAATGAAATATGGATAAAACTAAATCTTTTTACCAATAGAATTCTTTTTAATCTGTCGGTGAAATGTTCAAAAAGAATCCATAATCTCCAGGGCGTATCTGGTAGTCGAGTTCTTTTGGGTAGGATTTGCTTCTTTTTCTGTGTATTTTATTTATTTTTTTTTGGTTACTTGTGCTGCTCTGTTGGGCTTGCGTGTGTGTTTGCAACACACAAAAGGGAAGCTGCTTTACGAATTTGCAGCCAGAGCTGGGAATAAAAAACAGCAGAAAAATGAAAGCAAGTGCCCAGCTTTAGAAAGGTGCTATTTGCATTTCACATTTCGTATTTTGCCTTTCGTATATCGCATTGAAAGCCAAGCCCAGCTAACAAGCGCAATATCAACGAAATAAAAATAAAAATTAAAGATGGCGAAGGAAAGAAATAAGTACAAAATATTGTAGCATACTTTCAGGATGACCCTTTAACTGCCAACTATGCAGTTCCTTCTCAATGCCGCAGGGTTATCAATGCAATTCTACATAGTTACTTCCACACACACTCTTCCATACAAATACATACACACTCGTTGATTGTGCTAAATTGAGTACAATTAAAATATAGTAGAGTAGTAGCAGTAGACGACACAGATGAGCAGCGAGCAGAGACAGAGTTGTGAAAATACTGTGCTGACTAGACAACTTGAAGTGCTCTTTTTGATTATGTGCATTGCTTAAACCATACAATTCTCTCTTTAGAATAAGTGAAAAGAAATATATTAATAAAGTAGCCTAGCTGACACTCTATGTATATTTGGCAATTGTGCAAAGGTGCCGCCAGTTGCCAGTGCTTTGCGGTGCTTTTGTAGTGCTTACTTAAAGTACAGAATCAAAGTGAGTAAGTGAAGTGTGCTTATAGCCTAACTTAGTTGACGTACTACTAGGTGCTTAACCATTAACTAAGTACATTTCATTTACAGTGCTTACGTTCAACAAATTAAATTAAGTGAGTGAGCCAACACATTTCATCGTGTCGACCATTTTTCAAACACAAAAGAGGAAAAACAACATACTTAAGAAAGAATTAAAGGTAAAAAGTTCATCGAACAAGCAAGTCAACAGCTAACAAGCAGTTGTGTTTTATGTTGTGAAATATGGTAAACGGATTGAATATTATAAAAATAATATGAATATAAAAAAATGTGCTCCTTCTATTTCTTATGTGAATTGATAATATTTTTAAATTTCTACCCAATTAAACGACTTCATTGTGTGCATTATCCGCAATTTCAAATATTAACTGTTTTTATATTTTCTGTACTTTTAAATATTAACTGATTTTATAAAAAATGTTTCTTTGGTAAGAGTTAAAGCTTTGACCGGAGTTAATTAATTTTAATAAAATGTTTTTTTAAGTAGTACAAAAAGTGTTCATAATTTATGCCAGGCACGCACTTATATTTATTATTATTAAAAATGTTGATGTATCTTTTTAACAGCTGTTTAATTATCTGCCAATTTCTGATTGACTCTATCTATTCCAAATTAGCACATTTTTCTATATTTATAAAAACACTGCGACAATTGAGTAGAGAAATAATAAAATTGGTTTCACAAATAGCGGGATCAACTCAGAGGGGCGCCATGTCAGTAACCATGGCAGTAAACACAAAAGATATCCAGGTGAGTGTAATAAAAAAAATAAAAAAATTGTGAACCAGATGCAAATGTGTTAACTGTGCAAACATGCAGGTGATGGCGGATGGCAAATAAAACTTAATCAAATGTGTCAACAGAATGCAAATTAAATGCAAAAATCAAATAATTTTTGTGCGAAAATCAATTTAAGGATTTTCTCTATGTTGCTCCTGTGTATTGCACGCGTATTTGCATAGCAATAAAATAAAATAATAAATAAATACAAAAACACAACAACAACAACAGCAAAATCATCAAGGTTGATGGGTCCGAGAGGGTGCAATATAGGCGCCAAAGTGCAAAATGGGTGCCAAAAAACAAAACACAAAGTTGACAGGGAGAAGAGGCTCAAAAAGATTACACCGAGCGGCTGCAAAATGTTATTAAATATGTATGCATACATGTGGCTATATACGTATGTATATGTGTGTATATATATATATATATGTATGAATCAGAAATCAAATAAAAAACATCAACCTACGGGTTACCGCAGCGTTAATACCCTTGCAGAGAGATATTGTCATATGTATATGCATGACAAAAAAAAATTTTATATTTGTGTAAGTGTATTTTTTTCTTTTGATAGCACAATTTCTATAAAAAGCTCCTTGAAAGGTGGTCGATAATGATTACAATTCTTTTTACTAAAGGCTCTTTAATTTAAATTGGAAAGTTAAATTTAAATTTCGTATAAATCTCTTTTGATAATTTTCATCGAGCTGTGTAAAGCAATCAAACTTTATTCCATACAAAAACTAATATTGGAAATATAGTTTTTATAGCAGCTAAGCGATATCGTAATGCTACATTTCACTTATACAAACACGACAATATATGAAAATAACTTGCAATATTTGCATTCAGCTACATATTA
Organism: Drosophila albomicans; assembly: GCF_009650485.2. Taxonomy (NCBI): domain Eukaryota; kingdom Metazoa; phylum Arthropoda; class Insecta; order Diptera; family Drosophilidae; genus Drosophila; species Drosophila albomicans. Next base: position 8,741,745 of record NC_047628.2, on the reverse strand, counting down.
AACTATCATCGAAAATAATTCTATCATAGACGTGACACGCACTGTTAGATATATATATATATAGAAGTAGTGCAGTGCTATCTCTCTCTGCAAGCGTATGCAAATATAAAATATATAAATAAATGCAAAGAAATGCGTTGCAATATTTGCCAAAGGTACACAACAACAAAAGTGTGGAATAGCAGGAGGATTTGGGGAAATTGGGTCGTGGGAATTGGGGATGGGGTAACAACGACCATTTTAGGCCCGTTAGGAGTTTTGTTTACATTTATAATTGCATAAATTTAATTATGTAAATAAATCAATTTTATATTTAATGTGGTCCTTTAGTGGGTACACACAATGATAAACAAAAACAAAATAGGGAAAATAAGCACCAACAATCAACTAACTAAATTCCTAAAAATCATACAATTTTGGTAGATTATATTTGCAGTAGATAGTTTTGTAAGTATGTATGTATGTAAGTATGTATAGTAGTAGAAATAGTAGTAGTAATAGTAGAAGTAATAGTAGTTGTAATAATAGTATATCTGGTGCGCTTACAAAAACACAGAGCTCATGGCTTTTTTTTATATTTGGGTGCTATACAAATTACCACAAAAAGTTGAATGCATTATATCAAAAAATATGATTTATTATATATTTATAGTATATTTCCAATTCGGTTAATGCAGTTATCTTTCATCAAGACGATTGAGAGTCGATTAAATAACAAAAACACAATATAGGAGTTGTGCTAAAAAGTTGACTTGGATTTTTGTTTTTTATAGAGATACAAGTGCAAAAAAGTAGTCAAAAATTGCGCCAAAAAATATGCAATTTTATATTACCAATTAAAAATTTTTTGTTTTTTTTTTTGTTTTGTTTTTGATTGAAATAAAAAATTAATGAGCTTAAACATCATAAACGAAAAGCAAAATGATAAGAACACAACTTAAGAGATTGATTTTTTGATGAGATATTAATGTAAGGGGTCTGGATCAAAACTTCACTTTTTCCAAAGTTTTATAAAGACTTTTAAAAATCCAATAAGAGACGAGGGTAGTTTATAAGAAAGCTTCAAAAAAACAGAAAGTCCAGCAAAGATAAAAATAACTGAAACTTTTGAGAATTGGTACATTTTACATATGTATAAACTTTGCGATTACTCGTGAAAATATAATGGGTTGTATTTTGAAGAACTTAAAAGACTACAAAATAAAATGGGGTTTGAATAAATACTGCTGCATTCAAAAAGTCGGATGTGTGCAGCATTGAAAAATACTTATGTACGTATGTTATAAAATAGGGTATATGGTATTTACTGGTTGATGTAAACACACATACACAGAACAAAAGTCAATTGTGTAATTTCAAACGAAACAAAAACAAAGGAGAGAAAACGCTCCATTATGCGTTGCGGCAGCTCCTGCGTTGGGTGCTCGTTATCAAAATTCAAAAATTGTACAAAAATTTCTTTGATTAGTATGAGTTATAAGTTGATAAGATTTGGTGTAAACTAAAGGATTTTGTTAAATAACGTTTGAAATAAAAAAAGAATTGGATAATTATAATTTATAATAACGTATGAATATAAATGGTAAAGGTAAATTATAAATGATAATGGAAACATAAGAAATACGATTTGAGTTAAGACTTACGCATACGTAAGATTGTCATTGGCATACATACCATCCTCTTGGGTGCGAATTATAATCGGATGTGAGCGTGGACCATCGCCCACCGAGGTGCCGGCGAGTACCCAGATCTTGTACTCGGTCCAGCGCTTTAACTCATCGAGCACTATTTGGGTCATGTTCAGAGTGAGAGTGGACGCCTCGTCGTCCTCGCGACCCACCTCCACGAACAGCACCTTATAGTATATGATGCGCCCATTGGAGCGCTCCGCTGGTGGTGGCAGCCAGCTAAGCGAGATCGTTGTCGAGCTGTTCGCAATCGCCGTGATATTGCGTGGCGGAGCACCTGGTACTAATTACATAATAGATGGGAACGGTACGTATTGTGTGGTTGTTTTTTTTTTTTTTTTTTTTAGGTTTTTAGGTTTTTGTTGAGATGATTTTGGTTTTGCATAGCCAAAATTAGGTTGAGATTATGTAAGGTTATTTAGTTGTGGAGTTTTTATATTTTCATAGCGTTCAGCGATTAGCGTTAAAACCCAAAAGAAATGTTTGTAAAACGAAAAACATGTAACGAAAGAAAGCACAAAACAAAATATTTAATAAATGACATAATGGTTAGGCATAAGTATATAAGTTGATATTTGAAATAATCAAAATGAAACTTAAAAATATATTCTCAAGACATAATTAAATCCAATGGTTTATGCAAATAATGTTGTAGTTGCTTTTGCATTGCGAGATCTTCGAATTTCTCATTAAAAGCTTCTCTTGAAATAATTGTGCATATTTTTTGGTAACGATTTTCAGCTGAAAATTGTATTTACAGTATTGGCTAGATTTTACACTAAATGCTACGAAAGATTGGCAATGAAATACAATTATATTTATTGTTTACTAAAACATAAATCATTTAGCAAGCATGCATATAAATATTATATATTATAGCAAAACTTTATGCGATAACTTAATATAAAGGATCTCGCTCACACTCACACTCAGTACATAGACTTACAGATAGACAATAATATAAACACACACATGGCATATGAGCTTTATAAACATTTAATTTGCATAAACCATGTGGTTTTAGAATTTAAGTAAACTATACATAAAAACATTTGTCTAGTTGAGATACAAATATGTGTCAAAGTAAATGTATATGCACGATGCTCGTAATATATTCTAACTAGAATACCAATTAGTTTAGATAAATGGAAAACAAAACACGAAACATGAAACATGAAAATTGCTATCGAAACAGTTGAAATAATTTATTGCAAAACTGAAAGTTAAGGAACAAGTCAATTTAATACAAATGCTAAACACATTCATTTCTCATTGCTCTGAAAACGAAGCCGCAAAACAATCGTTAAGCCAGGCACCACGAGAACCACTAGAACCACTTAGTATTTTAATTATGCGCAAAATCATGCGAATATGCAAAACGTGCAAATATGAAAACCAAAAGTGATGGATGCAACAATGCATAGATACTTCCACTTCCACTTCCACATCCACATCTATTTTCATTTCCTCTACAATTTTCATTTCCATTTCACATTTCTCTTCGCGTTTCAAAATCAATTACTAAACACAGACACAGATCTGCACAGAAACTCAGACAGGCTACGAGTATTGTCTACGAATTTTGGTTTTGTGGTTTCGGTTGCAATTGCAGTTGCCATTGCAGTTTGCAGTTTGCAGTTTGCAGTTTGTATTCACAATTTTGACACATGCTTAGAAATAGTTGAATTGCAATCACCTTACTATACATCATCATTTGCATAATTTAACACTCGAAACATAAATTGCTAATGCAAATAAAACTACATATTTTGGGTGCAAGTTGCTTAACAATTTCACAAACAATTTCGTGCACAAATAAAGCATTCAAAAAGTAATTTAATGTTGAATATTTCTCTGTTGTTTTCTCTCATGTTGTTATTGTAAGAGTAGAGTTGTATTTGTAACTGTCATGTGGTGATGTTTTCAGAGTTTCGATTTTAGATCGTGTTGTTCCATCAACAGATTGCAGTTTTTTTTTTATTCAGAATTTCTTTATTTATTTTAGTTAAATACAAAATTAAATATTCTGTAATCTGTTGATTTTGCGATAAAATTTGAGGCGTGTTTCTAGTTTGGTTTTGTATATTAGAGACTTTTTTGCGATAGTATGCCTAAGCTAAGCTGTTGTATGTAGATGTAGGGTATTGACTTAACTAACTGTGTGTAAATTGTACATGTATATTTTTAAGTATAGCCTAGATAGATGTGTATAATATAGTGTAATGTATATTGAACTAATTATACATATGATAAACATAGAACTTGCAAGAAACCAGAACAATCACATATACATTATTGAATAGGATATAGTATATATAAAGTATTATAAGTGATTTAAAGAGTGCAATTCATTTCACACCTTTCACACGCTTTCACCCAATCACACACACAGTACAAACGAAGTTTTACCTGTCTCCTTGTGAGGGCCATAACACACAATACACACACACACACACACACACTCAAAACTCGCACACACAGAACTTTATATAACGGGTTTTCAACTGAATAATCAACTACATTTCAAAAGGTATATGGAATATATATCTGAATATATATGTATATAGTTTATATGTAATTATATATGATAATGGTATATTTATATAAGTATTGGAAAATTAAATATCTGTTTTTGTTTTGATCGGTTTTTAGTTGTTGTTGTACTTAAACTATAGAAACTCGTACGATTGCTACAGCTTAATTGAGTTGTTTTGTTTTTGGGAACTTAACTTAGCATAAAGACAAGAGGCTAATCACTTACCATATTGTTTGGTGCGTACTGGTATTGGGGGCGTGGTTGCGCCCTCGCCGCGCTGCGAACGAGCTGCCAGCCAAATGTAGTACAGGGTATCAGGATACAAACCATCAAGCGTATAGGACTCCGAATTGGAAATGCGCCTGCAAAATGCGTATGCGAATGTGTGTACATAAGTTAATTATATTTGCGTATTTCGTTATATTGAATTAGGTGAATTGTTAACTCACTTGTGATGATCCTGATTGGCGTATGTGTCATTCCAATAGAGCTCATAATGGACAATATTCTCGCTGGAATGCGTCGGCTTGGACCATTGCAATGTGACTGCGGTCTCGCCGATATCAGTGGCCCGGAAATTGCTCGGTTGTGATGGCACACCTGTATTTCAGTGTACACATACGCATAGAGGGTGCGGATAGGTGGTTCAGGTGGAATCAGGAATGAGTGTGTGATATACCCAGGGAGCATCCATGTATATAGCACGTGCGCACATATTTGGTTTCGGTTTTGGTTGGTTTGGTAATAATGAAACGGAAATTACGGAAATTAAATAAAATACAAACAAATCAATGTGGCATTTATTTATATATGCCAATTCTGATATGATGTTTCACATACTCACATACACACACACATACACACAAACATCGTACATTCACGCACTTGAAAACAAATTTACTTGCTGCTCATGGAATTGGTTGTGTATATAATAAATGTGTTTGCATCTCCATAACGAGAGTTCTGTCCGCATTTTGACCACATTGCCTTGGTCTATCAAAAGCAAATAGTTTGTTTTTAAATGATTTATATACCCTCAAGAGAAATAATTATTGTTTTTATGGCCTTAAATGCATTTCATGTGTCTCAACCGTCATCACATATGCATTTGCCTTGCTCTCAATTTGATGATGATAAAGTACTTTGCAAAAATCGTCAACCTTTTACTTTCTTTTAAAACAATGTCATGAAAATATTTTTGACTTTTTGAAAATTTAACCTCACAAAATACTTCAAAATATACTAAGATTAAATGTAATTGATTTATAGCATTCGGTAAATACTTTCGTATCATTCGGGAGAACTTTATTAAAAATTACTTTTAAATCAATTTATTCAATTTTTGATAAATATTTACAATTTGTTTTCGTTTTAATCTTTGCGCAGAAAAAAAAACTATCCCCTCTATAATCTGATAAAAGCTTTAACTGAAATTCCTTTCTGAAATACCGTTTTTAATTTAATATTTGCACTTGAAATTTGAATAGTTTTGTAGCTGCAATTTCCAATGCAAATCTTAGTAATCCTGTGCTACACAAAGGACCCCCTGCCGGTCGGTCACTCAGTCAGTTAGCAAGTCGGTGCCATTGAGGCATTCAGGCAGCGCTGACCAGGGGTTGGCACAAATAAAGCTAAGCGCATTAGGCAACCGCTACAAGTGCAACAAATACGGCAAATGCAACAAATTTAAAGTCAGACCATAAACTGCTGGCCACATCGTAGCAAACCTTGCCACCCAATCTCCAATCCCCAAAACCAGCACACACAGATACACACACACACATGCATGTATATATAAACAATCACCCCAAAGTCCTTTCCCTTTAACCCGATCAGCATTCTTGCTCTGGCTTGGTCACAAAGCTGCATATCAAAGTATGGCAAATGCAATTGCTTCAGCAGTCAAACTTAATGAATATTTGCTGCATGCACACGCACAGATGCAATCAAACACACATACACACACACAAGTGTGCATATTCGCACACAACATACACACATACACATTCAGAGTTATAAGTGCGTTGAAATTCGTAAGTAAATGGAATAAATGTCTTTCATCTAAGGGAAAACTATGCGTGAAGCTTGTTTAGTCTTTTACAAAAACATTTCAACTTGCTTAAAGAATGTCTTGTGGCTTTAAGCCACATAAGGGAATGTTGCCAGCTACTAAAAATTACAATAAATTAACAATTTGCAAGCAGAGTTGAAGTAAAGCTTTAAATTAAAATATGCAACCATGTTACGCACTTTGAAAAATAATATAATTAGTACGCTTGAAATCGTTAAAGTTGACGAAAACTAATATTAGAATTAATTATTTTGAGTATTGTAAGCTTGGCTGGATAATGTGATAACTCTCGTAGATAGTTAAAGATGATTAACAGAACAGTATTCTTGATTGACCGTACACACGATTCGCTTGTCATTTAGGATTATAATTAAATAAGTGGTATAATCTCCGATCAATTAAATTGTCCATGTCTTAGTGCGCTCCCAGCAAATGCATTTCACAATTCACATTTAACATTCAACGTCTAACATTGTGAGCTAACAACCAAGTGTACGTGTGTGTGTAGGTGTCGGTGTGAGCGTGTTTGTTTGTGTGACAAGTAATTGGGTTTGATTGGGCAATCAATTTTAGGTGCAATGTCACTCACCTTGCTGTGTCTTCACCTGAACCGGCGTGGACATTGGACCGGCTCCCATTGAGGTGTATGCTTGTATGCGGACCGTGTAGATGGCATGGGGTGTTAGCTCCGATATGGTTGTGAGTTCGCTATTGTCAATCATTCGGGCATTCCAAGAGGCCTCCGGTTGATTTGAATTGGTCGTGTAGTACACCTTGTAGCCCTAATAAATGACAGAAACCAAATGAGTATTACATCTTCTAAACTTATTTAAATATTTGAAATTCAGTCACAAAATTATTAATTATAGAGTCCAAATTTAATCTAAAATTCCATTCACAAAAAGTTATGCGCTCTCGATAACTTTTAATATCAGCTACCCATTGAGTAGAAGGGTATTACAACTTTGTGCCTTCAGGAAATGTATGTTACAGGCAGAAGGAGTCATCTCCGACATATAGTTTATTTTATGACATAATTAAAATGTAAATATCGGTATATTTTAGTGCTTTTGAGGTGCATATTCGGTATATTTGTAGAATATGGTTTTTGCAAATGGGTAGCGGGTATCTTTCAGTCGAATACATTCGACTGTAATTTGTTGAAATAGTTGTAAGCAAAAAGTTAGTCTTTTTTGATGGATTCAATGCAGACAAAAGCAACAAAAATTCTACAAAATGAACCATAAAATAAGAATAAATATTAAAACTTTTTATATTTGTATTCTAAATTTAAATGTAGTCACAACATTTCTGATCAATGATGGCTAAAAAGTTGTGTTGAGTACAAATTTAATTGAAATCTCAGTTCACATAAAAACCTTTTTAAAACAAATAAATTTTAAGGAAAAATGTACTTTGACTCAGTATAGTCAAAAAGCATTGCAAATGTTTAAAAAAATACAAAATGAACTGTCGATAATCAACGATTATTGAGTAAAGTTGAGATAGGTACTTAAACAAAGCTTAAGCTATTAAGAATTTGCGGTCTAGCTTAATTTTGTATGAGCAACATCATATCATTAAGTTTATCACAAAGGATTTTTCGCAACCGCAATCTTTCGATGCAAAAACAAATTTAAATGTAGTTGCAGCTGCTGTGCGTCGATGGAACAAAATCGTTTGGCCATAAACTGTTTGAAATGGGCAAACTGATAACCAAAAATGAAATATGGTTTTGTGGTCTCAGATTTGCGAACTTTATAATTTTGGCATTTTGTGGTGAGGACAGTTTGCAAGCCGGCAACATTTGAAGCACACGACGACGCACAACAATAGAGACCACAACAATTGCGGCCTAGCACTTTGCTCGATCAATGTGCTTCAGAAGCGAGGACCTACAGCAGGCTGCTGGGCATTCAGTTCATCCTGAAGAATGAAAACGGCAGTCGAGCGTATAGAGGGGGAGGCTAGTGGACTGGCCTGACTGACTGTGTGGCTTTGATTTCATTCGCACATTTGCATTTAAACGTTTTGCTCTTTGCCTTCTCTGGCTCTCGTCTCGTCTCGAGCTGACAAACATGGCTAACGTCATTTGGCCTCGCCATGTGACAAAGTGTCGAGCCCCGGGCATGGCCCCAAGTCAGAGAGACAGAGACAGAGAGAGAGAGACTCGGTCTCAAAACTTGCAGTCAGGATCGAGGTCGGGGTCGGAGTCGGGTTCGGGAGTCGTTTGTTCATGTTGTCGTTGTTGGAATCTGTGTTCGGGTTGTTGTTTAATATGCGTACTTGATGCCAGGTACTTACGGTCACTTGTCCATTGGGCGTCTCTGGTGGCTCCCAAGTAATAATCATCGTGGATGAGCTCAACGGGCGCACTTGCACATTACGTGGTGCACTTTCCATTTCTGAAAGACCGAAAGAGATAGAGATATAGAGTCAGAGATTGAGGTAGAGATACATAGCTGG